>NC_092313.1:36721218-37024248 GCF_036785885.1 Coffea arabica
TGCTTTAGATTCCGCACATTTTCGTACACTTAGTGTTTATACTGAACAACCAAACCGTTCATAATTTAAATCTTGAACGATCGCTAGTACCACACGGCGTGTTGGCTTACAAAAAATTAAGCAGCCCGTTACAAAGGGAAGCAAACTCCTCTAGTATCCTCCTCCTAAACAAAAGAAATTCCTTCATCTTTTTTTATCTAGACCTGACCTTAATCCACTTAATATTTTCATGTATGGATATAGTTTTAATTTTGTTTATCCGAGCCTGGTTCGGACACGCTTAAACTAATCAAAAAAATGGGTAGAATACGAAATATTGAGTTTCGTCCCGGGTTCGATCCGAACTCATTTGAATAAGTAATTATTTTGATAATATATTTGAGTTTTTAATATTTGTTTGGATCCTTTAGAGACTGTAATTTGTAGGCATTATAATAATTATCTAAAATAATTTTTGATTTTTAATTGAAGTTTATGGTGTGCAATTAATGTTTGTTTAGAAATAAATTTTCTTCATTGCTTTGCCTTATTTTTTTAGGCTGTATATATCCTACCAATACCTCGACCTAACCCGACACAGATCCAGAAGAATAAGTTCAAGACTCGTTGGGTATTCGGGTTGAATCCAATACAAGTATATCTAAGCGGAGTTTAGATCCGAGTTCGAAATATTCAATTTTAATTCAGACCCGACTCGATTACAGTTCTATCTAATTTTGAAAAAAAAAATTAAAATAAAATTGGCTCTCTTCTTGGTCACCCCACGAATATAAATGCTTTCCTGGGTTCTTCCCCCTACCAGAAAAGATGCCTTCCTTCTCTCTCCACTCCACCCCCACTTCCAACCCGCAACCTCATCTCCACCTTCCTCCGCTGCATTGCTCCCTCCGCCCTACCCCTTTCCTCCCACTACTCCATTCCATTCCCCCCGCCACCACCCTTTCCCTTTCCCTTTCCTTTAAAATTCACTCCACCAACAATGTCCTTCCCACCACGAACTTTATCTCTCCCTTCTTCTTCCGTCCCATTTAAACTTTGGACTCTACGATGTTTTGTCAGGATAAGGATGGAATCTGCTACTGTGCCACCAAATGTACTTGCTGTGATCACGTCAGTGGCACTAGTATGTTATTTGGTATTTTTATGGGTTGAAGTGGAAAGAGATGTCCAATGGTGAACGAATAGTGGCGTATACCAGTGTTCTTGACCCCTTTTTCTGTATATCACTTATTTTTTGTTTTTTAAAGATTTGTTTTGGATTTTTTTGGCTGATTTTTTGTTATTTTAATTCAGGGGTATTTGTCCTACCATACACCGAAGGATTTGTCGGAGGCGTTGCTTAATGTCGTGCGGCTAATCAATTCTAAAAAAATAGAACATTTGCAATCATCCCTGGTGGTCTTGTGTTCTTCAGGGCATTGTGGCTTTTAAACTAATTTGTATGCGAAAAATAAATATATTTATAAATGGTTGATTTGGAATTTGATTTATAACTTACCTTGATTTTAGGTTGTTCTTTTATTTTTTTGGTTTCCTTGTAGTTTATGATTTGTTGTGTTGGTGTTGATCGCGGATTTGATGCGATTAGAGTAGTAAATGATGCGGTGACATATGATTCTACTATTTTATTGTTAGTTTTGCTTTTAAAAGTATGCGAATTTCGTCCTCTATGTGCAACAAGTATTGCTTTCAATTGTATGCAATATTTTTCTAAGTATTGAATTAAAATATTAAATTGATGTTTTGCAACAAAGTGGAGGCGGAAAGAAGGTGGACAGTAACTAATGAAATGACGCTGAGAAAATTGTCACAATGACGTTAGTTTAATCCTTTCTTTTGCTTTTGCTTTGATTGATTTAAGCTGAAAAGAGGTTAAGCTATTGATACTTTATACCAATTACATGTTGTCAACTCTGCTTAACTATGGTCAACATGATCTTAACCTTTATTTTATAAAACTAATGACTCAACACTAACTAATTAACCACCTGCTATTTGCTGGAAATAGCGAAATGCACATTGCTTCAATATTTCAAACAAATGACACATAATAGTCATAAGTCAAAATATTGACAAGTTATGGAAAACTACTCCAAATCAAGGAAGGGATCCAGATTTGTTGAGTTTCAAAGGATCAACCGCTTTTTTATCTCGAATCATCTTTAGAATTTGACGCCATTGATCACATGCTCGTATCAAGTTGCCTTGTATAGAAAGTTGTAGAAAGAGGACTTACTGTAGAATTATCTGAAAACATGTATAGCTTTCTTAGCTTGCTCATGAATTGGCCAATCCCCCTCATTTGTAACCAATCTTGTGGAGGTGTTCACAAGTGCAATACAAGTTTTTCTTCACTTCCAACATTTTTCTTCTTTGTTCTCTGCTTTAGATTCCGCACATTTTCGTACACTTAGTGTTTATACTGAACAACCAAACCGTTCATAATTTAAATCTTGAACGATCGCTAGTACCACACGGCGTGTTGGCTTACAAAAAATTAAGCAGCCCGTTACAAAGGGAAGCAAACTCCTCTAGTATCCTCCTCCTAAACAAAAGAAATTCCTTCATCTTTTTTTATCTAGACCTGACCTTAATCCACTTAATATTTTCATGTATGGATATAGTTTTAATTTTGTTTATCCGAGCCTGGTTCGGACACGCTTAAACTAATCAAAAAAATGGGTAGAATACGAAATATTGAGTTTCGTCCCGGGTTCGATCCGAACTCATTTGAATAAGTAATTATTTTGATAATATATTTGAGTTTTTAATATTTGTTTGGATCCTTTAGAGACTGTAATTTGTAGGCATTATAATAATTATCTAAAATAATTTTTGATTTTTAATTGAAGTTTATGGTGTGCAATTAATGTTTGTTTAGAAATAAATTTTCTTCATTGCTTTGCCTTATTTTTTTAGGCTGTATATATCCTACCAATACCTCGACCTAACCCGACACAGATCCAGAAGAATAAGTTCAAGACTCGTTGGGTATTCGGGTTGAATCCAATACAAGTATATCTAAGCGGAGTTTAGATCCGAGTTCGAAATATTCAATTTTAATTCAGACCCGACTCGATTACAGTTCTATCTAATTTTGAAAAAAAAAATTAAAATAAAATTGGCTCTCTTCTTGGTCACCCCACGAATATAAATGCTTTCCTGGGTTCTTCCCCCTACCAGAAAAGATGCCTTCCTTCTCTCTCCACTCCACCCCCACTTCCAACCCGCAACCTCATCTCCACCTTCCTCCGCTGCATTGCTCCCTCCGCCCTACCCCTTTCCTCCCACTACTCCATTCCATTCCCCCCGCCACCACCCTTTCCCTTTCCCTTTCCTTTAAAATTCACTCCACCAACAATGTCCTTCCCACCACGAACTTTATCTCTCCCTTCTTCTTCCGTCCCATTTAAACTTTGGACTCTACGATGTTTTGTCAGGATAAGGATGGAATCTGCTACTGTGCCACCAAATGTACTTGCTGTGATCACGTCAGTGGCACTAGTATGTTATTTGGTATTTTTATGGGTTGAAGTGGAAAGAGATGTCCAATGGTGAACGAATAGTGGCGTATACCAGTGTTCTTGACCCCTTTTTCTGTATATCACTTATTTTTTGTTTTTTAAAGATTTGTTTTGGATTTTTTTGGCTGATTTTTTGTTATTTTAATTCAGGGGTATTTGTCCTACCATACACCGAAGGATTTGTCGGAGGCGTTGCTTAATGTCGTGCGGCTAATCAATTCTAAAAAAATAGAACATTTGCAATCATCCCTGGTGGTCTTGTGTTCTTCAGGGCATTGTGGCTTTTAAACTAATTTGTATGCGAAAAATAAATATATTTATAAATGGTTGATTTGGAATTTGATTTATAACTTACCTTGATTTTAGGTTGTTCTTTTATTTTTTTGGTTTCCTTGTAGTTTATGATTTGTTGTGTTGGTGTTGATCGCGGATTTGATGCGATTAGAGTAGTAAATGATGCGGTGACATATGATTCTACTATTTTATTGTTAGTTTTGCTTTTAAAAGTATGCGAATTTCGTCCTCTATGTGCAACAAGTATTGCTTTCAATTGTATGCAATATTTTTCTAAGTATTGAATTAAAATATTAAATTGATGTTTTGCAACAAAGTGGAGGCGGAAAGAAGGTGGACAGTAACTAATGAAATGACGCTGAGAAAATTGTCACAATGACGTTAGTTTAATCCTTTCTTTTGCTTTTGCTTTGATTGATTTAAGCTGAAAAGAGGTTAAGCTATTGATACTTTATACCAATTACATGTTGTCAACTCTGCTTAACTATGGTCAACATGATCTTAACCTTTATTTTATAAAACTAATGACTCAACACTAACTAATTAACCACCTGCTATTTGCTGGAAATAGCGAAATGCACATTGCTTCAATATTTCAAACAAATGACACATAATAGTCATAAGTCAAAATATTGACAAGTTATGGAAAACTACTCCAAATCAAGGAAGGGATCCAGATTTGTTGCAAAGTCGACAAAAGAGCTACGCGGATAATCGAAGAAAATACTTGGAGTTTGAAGTTGGAGACTACGTATTTCTCAAGATCACACCTTTACGAAGTCTTACAGTGGGTAAAGGAAAGAAGCTTCAACCGCGGTACGTCGGACCCTACAAGATCCTACAAAGAGTAGGAGCGGTCGCGTATCGATTGGAACTGCCATCCAGTCTCTCTCGAATCCATGATATATTTCACATCTCGATGCTAAAGAAGTATCATCCAGACCCATCCCATGTATTGCAACCGGAGGATATCGAAGTAGATGAATCACTGGCCTATGAAGAGAAACCAGTTCAGGTACTTGATCGGAAGGTCAAAGAGCTTCGCAACAAGAAGATTCCATTAGTAAAGGTGCTGTGGAGAAACCACGGAGTTGAGGAAGCTACTTGGGAAATGGAAGAGGAAATGCGAAAGAAATACCCAAACCTATTCGGGGATTAAGGTGAGAAATTTCGAGGACGAAATTCTTTTAAGTGGGGGAGAGTGTGAGAACCCGTAAAACCCTAATATTTTCCTAGGGTTTATTACCCTTTAATTGCTTATATTTTTGCATTTTCGGGCTTAGAAATATTTTCTGGTAGATTTTATGCGTAATTATAGATTTAAGATGATTTTTCTAGTATGGGAGAATTTTTAGAAAATTAAGCATATATATTGGACGTGGGACCCACTAGTGCGATAAGTTCGGAAAAATTCGGCCAATAAGGTTAAGTTTCGGATACTGTGAAAATTTTATCGGGTGTTAAGAGATAAGTAGTGTGTGTGAAGTGATTGATGTGAGAGAGAAAAGAAAGATAAGAGGGCATTAAATGAGTGTGACAAGTGTCACTCTACCATTGGGTTTGACTTAAGAAACACTATTCATCCTTTTGACTATTTTTGACTAAGTGTTAAATACTTCAAAAAAACACAAAAATTCACCATTTTCTTCCTTGTGTTGGCCGGCCCTCTCTCTCTCAAAGAAGAAGAAATTTTCCCAACTTTCAAGCTTCCCTATCACTCAATCTTCCACAAACAAGAGTTTAGGTTTGATTTCATTCCATAAAATCTTTTCTTTTGGTGATAGTGAGTGCTCTAGTGAAGTTTGTTTGAAGCTCTAAGGTGGCCATCATCCCTCTCTTTCTTGTTACTTGGTAAGTGATGCTTGAACCCCCCCTACTACACCTAATGATGGTTATAGTATGCTTAGAAGTGGCTTGAGTGTTGGAATATATGATTTATTTCTTGGTTTGGCTTGATGTGGTGAAGTTTTCCATTTTTTGATGAATTTTCTGGTTTCATATGATCTTGATGGTGTGGTTGTTTTTGATGGTTTGTAATAAGGGGCTTTGACTCTAGTGGGTGTGAATTGTTGTTAAATGCAACCAATTTTGGAATTTGAATGAAATGTGCAAAGTTAGGGTTCATGAACCCCTATTCTGTCCGAAATTTGAGGTCATAGATAGAGGCCGAATTGGACTTTGCTCAAAACATGAAAGTTGTAGGTATTGATGAGTTTAGTGTGCCTGCAAAATTTCAGGGCAATTGGACTCGTGTAGAGTGAGTTATGCCGTTTTTACTGTTGCTGTTTTTGGTGCACAGAATGTCCGAACTGCGATAGTAATTGCCTGTTTTGACTGGAATTGGTTTGGATTTTGAAGTTGGTGTCTTCTGAGGAAATGTATCTGGATGTCTTAGCTAACTTATGCCTTTGGAATTTCGGCATTTGGACCTGTGTAGGCTGAGATTGACGTATTACAGTTTTGTGTATTTTGCAAACCTGTTTTGGTAATTCTGGTTTGGTATTTGGCACTTTTGACCTAGTTGTGCTAGGATTTGGACTGAGAGGCCTTCTACATTGTTGTATCTCTGTTTCTTGGCTTCGAAATGGTGGGTCTTACACCCCCATCCGACATTTGTAGTGAGAGTTGTGCCATTACCGCATTATGAGGTCAAATCCGATTTTCTTATCAAGGCTTAGGTTAAAGCCCTTTCTTAATTTCTGGTTTGCTTTCATGCTTGTATATGTTTATAAAACCCTATTGGGGTTGTGAATTGGTGTTGTTTATGGCTCGGTATGGTTTCTTGTTTTATGATATTGTGAGCCTATGGAACGGCTCTTGACATGAAATGCTTATATGTGTGTTGTTGGGTTGTGATTGAAGAAAAATAATGAAGCCTTATGGCTGGAAAATTTGGTAAACACAAAGGGCATGCTGCCCGAATTTTTACTCGAGATTTAGAAAACTATATTCTCGACTTGAGTAAAGGTTAAGTATTTAACACTTGAATTTCCATACATGAAACCCTATTGGGCGATAATTGGTTTGGCCTTATGACTCGTTATCGAGTCTTATAGTATTTGTTTACATGTTCTAGGGCGTGACGATAGCTCACGACGTCTTGGTGATCGTGGTGCATGAAATACCACTTTCTTGCTTGGTGAGTATACTACTCACTTATTTGTTATAATGTGGCTTTGTGCTATGTGTATTGATGCCTTGAAGGCTTAATTGGTTATTGGAAATGATTGAGGTGAGGGTGTACTTGACCGCCCTCACCCCTTGTGATTCCATGCATGGCTAGTGCTTGCATTACTGAATTACTGCACTTGATATATGAAATACTGAATTCCATTCATGGAAACTGATTTGGTATCATTTGGGCGAATGTCCAATGGCTTTACTGTATCACTGAGCTCAACCCCGTTTGGTAGTCAATTGGATCGAGCCGGCGAGGGCTTGGTCGTGAAAATTGTCATGCCACGGGGACTGTACTGTGGAATCTTGTGGTAATGAGACCTTTGGTTCCGGTATACTCGAGTATTACCAAAATGACTGAATGGAGTGCGGGCCCGGTTGGGGTATGATAGTTGGACGGTTGGATGTAAGTGATGTCTACGGATGGTTACTTTTCATTGACGGAGGGTCAATGAGGTTGGATCAAGATTGCAAGCGTGGAAATGGGCTCTTGAGAGCCGACCGTATCCTTTTCCGTTTTGTTTTACTGCTTATTTGTGCACTTTAAATGAAAGTTCATCCTTATGTGACTTTGGTTGCTTATGTAGTAGTATACCACTGGGCTTTAGCTCATTCCGTGTTATTTGTTTTCCTTACAGGGATATAATTACTTTTGAGAATGGATTGGATAGTCACTTGCCAAGTTGAGCTTATAAATGTCTTTTGTATAGCTCTTGAAATGAAGCCTTAATGTGTAACGGGTTCATTTCCTTTTGATAGGCAAACTGAATATGTACTTTCTTTATGAATGTCTGTGGCATGCCACTATGGTTGTAAATGTTGGATTTCAATGTGTATATGTTAAATTGATGTTTGGATTCTACTATCCAGGCCACTATTCAGTTTTCCATTTTTTTTATTTTGCTATTTTGATACTTATGGCTTGTCCGAGCGCACTTTTGTTTTCCCGAAATGTATTCGAACGCGTGTAACTGTACCGTAGTCCTGGCGAGAGCTGGGCAGGCAGTCCGCTAACCCCTTTGGTTCGCCTTAGGGGAAGGTGGGGCTGTCACAGGTGGTATCAGAGCCTAGGTTTGAATTAGCCTGGGTGTTATAGGACTGTTTGACTTGAGGATTGTTGTTTTTGGCCTTTAAGCTTATATTTATGATTACATGTTCTTGTGATGTAGGATGGCCGGACAGGGTGACCCTAGTGCTAGTCCTTCGGGGGCTAGACCTCGCAAAGTACTCCCGTGATTCCCTATCAGATACGGCCGGGAGGGGCCGTCATTCGTTGGAGCCCGTCTAACCGTCTTCGACGGTGCCCGTGTAGGGAGAGATATGCTTACCCGAACACTCTAGTGTTTGCGCTGGATAAAGAGCGCAAGGTATTGGCTAGAGAGAATGCTCGCCTTGAGGTCGATGCGATTCAGGATAGGGCGACGAAGGATAAGCAAGCTGCGCGTATAAAGGAGCTAGAATACGATGTGCTTGAGGCTGAAGATAGGGTTGATGACCTTTGCGCCCAACTGAGGGAGGCACGAGAGCGAGAGCTTAAGCGAGCGCGCAAGGTCAGGGGTCGCGCTGAGGCGATCCTTAATCTGTGTGACGATGGCCTTGAGGAGTGTAGCGACGAGGCGTCGTGTGCGGAGGCCGACCCTGGGGAGGAGTCTACCCCATCGCCTGGATCTCAGACCCCGGCGACTGACTAGGCCTTGATCTTTAGGCATCTTTTGGATAGTGGTGGTTTTTGTATGAACATAGGGATAGGGATAGAGCCTTAGCTAATCGTTTAGGGTCGTTAGAGTAGCTACGTGTAAATCTCTTTTGATAGGCCTATCCTCCGGTGGATCGTTTGTGTACGTACGTGCTTTGGCCGTACTTGACTGACTGATTGTATATATGTGTTTGGCTTGTATATATGTGTGGTTGTGCTTATGCTTGGATTGTATAAATGTGTTATTATGCAAGTTTACGTGTTACTTATATGGCTTGTTATTACTGTGGTTTAGTATTCTTGCCTAGACCGAGTGGAACTTATGGAAGGTACTCGGAGTGGTCGGGGACGTGGGCGCGGTGCTAGACAACCCACACCGGTTAGGGGTGTAGGGGAAACCTCGACTGGACCCGATCCTGAACCCCAAGCCGACCCTAATGCCCAGATCGCTGCTGCTATGCAGCAAATGACAAATTTGCTTGCACAAGTAGTGCAGCAACAAGCTCAGAACCCGAACCCAAACCCTAACCCTGGAAATCCCGGGAACCCTGGCCACCATGTCGAGAGCGAGGATAGAGCTCTCGAACGTTTCCAAAAGTTTTCCCCGCCAAAGTTTGTTGGGGGACCTGACCCTGACGTTGCTGAGAAATGGCTTGAGAAGATGGTAGACATTTTTGCAGCTCTACATTATCCAGACGAACGGCAGGTGACTTTTGCCGTGTTTCAACTTGAAGGGGCTGCTCGTTCCTGGTGGAACGGAATTAGGCAGAAATGGGAACGGGAGCAGACGCCTAGGACGTGGGTGAACTTCATCCGCGAATTTAACGCAAAGTTTTTCCCTCCTCTAGTCCAGGAGAGGAAGGAGGACGAGTTTATCCGGCTCCGGCAAGGGACTCAGACTGTGGCGGAGTACGAGAGTCAATTTACCCGCTTGTCCAAATTCGCGCCTGAGCTAATCATAACTGAGCAACGACGGGTTAGGCGCTTCATTCAGGGTTTGAACGTCGAGATCCAGAAAGACCTCGCGGCGGCTCAAATTACCACGTTTGGCGAGGCAATGGAAAAAGCCCAACGGGTTGAGAGTGCACGGCTGCAGGTCCGAAACTTCCAGGCGAAAAAGCGTGGTTTTCCTGGGAGTACGTCTGGGCAAGGTGAGAAGAGCACTCCGTCTAAGTTTGGACGAGGCACGGGAGGTGGTCGACAATCTGGATCAGGCAGAGGGACTCCGTTTAGGGGTGGTCAAGCTGGGCGAGGACAGAGGGGAAATGCTCAGAGTGGCTCGGCTTTGGCACCTCGCGGTCCCTGTGGACACTGTGGGAAAGCAAACCACACCGAGGATAACTGCTGGAGGAAGCAGGGTAAATGTCTGCGGTGTGGAAGTGCGGACCACCAACTGGCTACATGCCCGGTCCTGAAACAAGACGAAAAAGGGAGCCAACCACTGCCGAGGACCAATACTGGACCCGCCAAGGGAGATGGGTCCAAACCGAAGGTTCCAGCTAGGGTGTATTCCTTAGAGCCCCATCAGGTCCCAGAGTCTTCCGAGGTGGTAGAAGGTACGATCCCTATTTTCCACCGCTTTGCCAAAGTTTTAATTGATCCTGGTGCCACTCATTCGTTTGTTAACCCTGATTTCATGTGTGGCATCGATATAAAACCTGCTAGTTTACCTTATGACCTAGAAGTGAGTACACCTACGGGGAATCAACGTTTGGTGACTAGTATGGTTTATAGGGATTGCGATGTATGGGTTGGTGAGAAGAGATTTTTAGGAGACCTGATTAGCTTGTCCATTAAGGGGTACGATGTGATTCTGGGCATGGACTGGTTAGCCAAATATAACGCCCAACTGGATTGTAAAACGAAGGTGGTCGAATTTCACATTCCTGACGAGGCAACCTTGAGGTTGGATATAAGGGGTAGGTTAGCCTCATCTGCTCTAATTTCGGGCATTCGAGCTAGGAAACTGATAAGTAGAGGAGCGCAAGGATTTTTGACCTTTTTAATTAACACCCCTGCGGACAAGTTAAAAGTAGAAGATGTGACCATAGTGAGGGAATTTCCGGACGTATTCCCTGATGAGTTAGTAGCTTTACCTCCAGAAAGGGAGATAGAATTCCGAATAGATCTTTTACCTGGAACTGCACCTATCTCAAAAACCCCTTACCGAATGGCGCCTGCAGAACTTAAAGAGCTTAAGTTGCAATTACAAGACCTTTTGGAGCGGGGATTCATTCACGAGAGTGGATCTCCTTGGGGAGCTCCTGTCCTGTTTGTGAAGAAAAAGGACGGAACCTTGAGGATGTGTATTGATTACCGAGGCCTGAACAACGTGACCATCAAGAATAAGTATCCACTACCTCACATCGACGAGTTGTTTGACCAGCTGCAAGGAGCAGTGGTCTTCTCGAAGTTGGACCTCCGACAAGGATACTACCAGTTGTTAATAAGGAAGGAGGACATTCCGAAAACTGCCTTCAACTTGAGATACGGGCATTACGAGTTCGCCGTTATGCCCTTTGGACTGACCAATGCTCCCGCCGCCTTTATGGACTTAATGCATAGGGTTTTCAAACCCTATCTAGACCGATTTGTTGTTGTGTTTATCGATGACATTTTGGTCTACTCAAAGACACGCGAGGAGCATGAGGAGCATTTGAGAGTGGTGTTACAAACATTAAGAGAACATCAGCTGTACGCCAAGTTTAGCAAATGCGAGTTTTGGTTGGAGAAAGTAGCATTTCTAGGTCACGTGATCTCTCACGAAGGTATTTCGGTGGATCCGGCGAAGGTCGAGGCCGTGACAAATTGGAAGAGGCCAGAAAATCCCACGGAAATTCATAGCTTTCTAGGGCTAGCGGGGTACTACCGAAGGTTTATTAAGGATTTTTCCAAACTAGCAGGACCCCTAACTGACTTGACAAAGAAGCATGGCCAGTTTATCTGGAACGGCCGTTGCGAAACAAGTTTCCAGGAATTAAAGAAAAGATTGACCATGGCTCCCGTACTGGTCTTGCCAAATGGAGTGGACGGGTTTGCGGTTTATGCGGACGCGTCGCGAGAAGGCCTGGGGTGTGTTTTGATGCAGAATCGGAATGTAATTTCATTTGCCTCTAGGAAATTGAAGCTTCACGAGCAGAATTACCCGACGCACGATCTGGAACTAGCCGCAGTTGTCTTTGCACTGAAAAAGTGGAGGCATTACCTATATGGGGTGACTTTCGAAGTGTATTCGGATCACAAAAGTCTTAGATACCTCTTTTCCCAGAAGGAATTAAACATGAGGCAACGAAGGTGGATGGAATTTCTGGAAGATTATGACAGTACAATCAATTATCATCCGGGAAAGGCAAATGTGGTAGCAGATGCCTTGAGTCGTAAGGTGCAAGTAGCAGGGCTAATGATTAAGGAGTGGGATTTGCTAGAATCCGTGTGCGAGTGGAAACCCTGTCTAGGGAGCCATAAGGTGATATTTGGCAATGTCAGGGTTACCTCCACTCTACTGGAACATATTAAAGAGGCACAAAAAGAAGATTTGATGGTACAGAAATGGAGAGAGAAGGTGGAAAGAGGAGAAACAACGGACTTCAATTTGAGTCCTGAGGGTATTTTGAAGTATCGGAACCGAATAGTGGTACCGAAAGTGAAGTCGATGAAAATGGAGATTTTGGAGGAAGCTCATCGGTCTAAGTATACAATCCATCCGGGCAGCAGCAAGATGTATCAAGACCTAAAAGGAACCTATTGGTGGGACAATATGAAGAAGGAAATTGCTCAATACGTACAGAAATGTCTCATTTGCCAGCAAGTGAAGGCAGAGCATCAAAAACCATCAGGTCTGTTACAACCCTTGGAGATACCTGAGTGGAAGTGGGAAAACATCACCATGGACTTCGTTTCCGGTTTACCGAGGACGCAAAGAGGACACGATGCCGTTTGGGTGATCGTTGATCGATTAACCAAGTCGGCCCATTTCTTGCCGGTGAACATGAAATATTCAATGGACAAGTTGGCTCGACTGTACATGGATGAGATAGTAAGACTACACGGTGTTCCTGTGAGCATCGTCTCTGATCGGGATCCACGGTTTGTATCTCGATTTTGGCAGAAGTTTCAAGAAACCCTGGGGACTAAACTTAATTTGAGCACGACCTATCATCCTCAGACGGATGGCCAGTCAGAACGGACGATTCAAACTCTTGAGGACATGTTACGAACGTGCATTCTGGATTTTGGAGGCAACTGGGGTCAGCACATGACCTTGGTAGAGTTTGCGTACAACAATAGCTTCCATTCGTCGATTCAAATGGCCCCGTACGAAGCTCTCTACGGACGCAAGTGCCGGTCACCGATTTACTGGGATGAAGTTGGCGAAAAGAAAGCACTGGACCCGTCAACCATTCCATGGATGGAAGAGGCTCAAGAGAAGGTCAAGTTGATAAGGCAACGGCTTCAAACAGCCCAAAGTCGACAAAAGAGCTACGCGGATAATCGAAGAAAATACTTGGAGTTTGAAGTTGGAGACTACGTATTTCTCAAGATCACACCTTTACGAAGTCTTACAGTGGGTAAAGGAAAGAAGCTTCAACCGCGGTACGTCGGACCCTACAAGATCCTACAAAGAGTAGGAGCGGTCGCGTATCGATTGGAACTGCCATCCAGTCTCTCTCGAATCCATGATATATTTCACATCTCGATGCTAAAGAAGTATCATCCAGACCCATCCCATGTATTGCAACCGGAGGATATCGAAGTAGATGAATCACTGGCCTATGAAGAGAAACCAGTTCAGGTACTTGATCGGAAGGTCAAAGAGCTTCGCAACAAGAAGATTCCATTAGTAAAGGTGCTGTGGAGAAACCACGGAGTTGAGGAAGCTACTTGGGAAATGGAAGAGGAAATGCGAAAGAAATACCCAAACCTATTCGGGGATTAAGGTGAGAAATTTCGAGGACGAAATTCTTTTAAGTGGGGGAGAGTGTGAGAACCCGTAAAACCCTAATATTTTCCTAGGGTTTATTACCCTTTAATTGCTTATATTTTTGCATTTTCGGGCTTAGAAATATTTTCTGGTAGATTTTATGCGTAATTATAGATTTAAGATGATTTTTCTAGTATGGGAGAATTTTTAGAAAATTAAGCATATATATTGGACGTGGGACCCACTAGTGCGATAAGTTCGGAAAAATTCGGCCAATAAGGTTAAGTTTCGGATACTGTGAAAATTTTATCGGGTGTTAAGAGATAAGTAGTGTGTGTGAAGTGATTGATGTGAGAGAGAAAAGAAAGATAAGAGGGCATTAAATGAGTGTGACAAGTGTCACTCTACCATTGGGTTTGACTTAAGAAACACTATTCATCCTTTTGACTATTTTTGACTAAGTGTTAAATACTTCAAAAAAACACAAAAATTCACCATTTTCTTCCTTGTGTTGGCCGGCCCTCTCTCTCTCAAAGAAGAAGAAATTTTCCCAACTTTCAAGCTTCCCTATCACTCAATCTTCCACAAACAAGAGTTTAGGTTTGATTTCATTCCATAAAATCTTTTCTTTTGGTGATAGTGAGTGCTCTAGTGAAGTTTGTTTGAAGCTCTAAGGTGGCCATCATCCCTCTCTTTCCTGTTACTTGGTAAGTGATGCTTGAACCCCCCTACTACACCTAATGATGGTTATAGTATGCTTAGAAGTGGCTTGAGTGTTGGAATATATGATTTATTTCTTGGTTTGGCTTGATGTGGTGAAGTTTTCCATTTTTTGATGAATTTTCTGGTTTCATATGATCTTGATGGTGTGGTTGTTTTTGATGGTTTGTAATAAGGGGCTTTGACTCTAGTGGGTGTGAATTGTTGTTAAATGCAACCAATTTTGGAATTTGAATGAAATGTGCAAAGTTAGGGTTCATGAACCCCTATTCTGTCCGAAATTTGAGGTCATAGATAGAGGCCGAATTGGACTTTGCTCAAAACATGAAAGTTGTAGGTATTATGAGTTTAGTGTGCCTGCAAAATTTCAGGGCAATTGGACTCGTGTAGAGTGAGTTATGCCGTTTTTACTGTTGCTGTTTTTGGTGCACAGAATGTCCGAACTGCGATAGTAATTGCCTGTTTTGACTGGAATTGGTTTGGATTTTGAAGTTGGTGTCTTCTGAGGAAATATATCTGGATGTCTTAGCTAACTTATGCCTTTGGAATTTCGGCATTTGGACCTGTGTAGGCTGAGATTGACGTATTACAGTTTTGTGTATTTTGCAAACCTGTTTTGGTAATTCTGGTTTGGTATTTGGCACTTTTGACCTAGTTGTGCTAGGATTTGGACTGAGAGGCCTTCTACATTGTTGTATCTCTGTTTCTTGGCTTCGAAATGGTGGGTCTTACACCCCCATCCGACATTTGTAGTGAGAGTTGTGCCATTACCGCATTATGAGGTCAAATCCGATTTTCTTATCAAGGCTTAGGTTAAAGCCCTTTCTTAATTTCTGGTTTGCTTTCATGCTTGTATATGTTTATAAAACCCTATTGGGGTTGTGAATTGGTGTTGTTTATGGCTCGGTATGGTTTCTTGTTTTATGATATTGTGAGCCTATGGAACGGCTCTTGACATGAAATGCTTATATGTGTGTTGTTGGGTTGTGATTGAAGAAAAATAATGAAGCCTTATGGCTGGAAAATTTGGTAAACACAAAGGGCATGCTGCCCGAATTTTTACTCGAGATTTAGAAAACTATATTCTCGACTTGAGTAAAGGTTAAGTATTTAACACTTGAATTTCCATACATGAAACCCTATTGGGCGATAATTGGTTTGGCCTTATGACTCGTTATCGAGTCTTATAGTATTTGTTTACATGTTCTAGGGCGTGACGATAGCTCACGACGTCTTGGTGATCGTGGTGCATGAAATACCACTTTCTTGCTTGGTGAGTATACTACTCACTTATTTGTTATAATGTGGCTTTGTGCTATGTGTATTGATGCCTTGAAGGCTTAATTGGTTATTGGAAATGATTGAGGTGAGGGTGTACTTGACCGCCCTCACCCCTTGTGATTCCATGCATGGCTAGTGCTTGCATTACTGAATTACTGCACTTGATATATGAAATACTGAATTCCATTCATGGAAACTGATTTGGTATCATTTGGGCGAATGTCCAATGGCTTTACTGTATCACTGAGCTCAACCCCGTTTGGTAGTCAATTGGATCGAGCCGGCGAGGGCTTGGTCGTGAAAATTGTCATGCCACGGGGACTGTACTGTGGAATCTTGTGGTAATGAGACCTTTGGTTCCGGTATACTCGAGTATTACCAAAATGACTGAATGGAGTGCGGGCCCGGTTGGGGTATGATAGTTGGACGGTTGGATGTAAGTGATGTCTACGGATGGTTACTTTTCATTGACGGAGGGTCAATGAGGTTGGATCAAGATTGCAAGCGTGGAAATGGGCTCTTGAGAGCCGACCGTATCCTTTTCCGTTTTGTTTTACTGCTTATTTGTGCACTTTAAATGAAAGTTCATCCTTATGTGACTTTGGTTGCTTATGTAGTAGTATACCACTGGGCTTTAGCTCATTCCGTGTTATTTGTTTTCCTTACAGGGATATAATTACTTTTGAGAATGGATTGGATAGTCACTTGCCAAGTTGAGCTTATAAATGTCTTTTGTATAGCTCTTGAAATGAAGCCTTAATGTGTAACGGGTTCATTTCCTTTTGATAGGCAAACTGAATATGTACTTTCTTTATGAATGTCTGTGGCATGCCACTATGGTTGTAAATGTTGGATTTCAATGTGTATATGTTAAATTGATGTTTGGATTCTACTATCCAGGCCACTATTCAGTTTTCCATTTTTTTTATTTTGCTATTTTGATACTTATGGCTTGTCCGAGCGCACTTTTGTTTTCCCGAAATGTATTCGAACGCGTGTAACTGTACCGTAGTCCTGGCGAGAGCTGGGCAGGCAGTCCGCTAACCCCTTTGGTTCGCCTTAGGGGAAGGTGGGGCTGTCACAGGTGGTATCAGAGCCTAGGTTTGAATTAGCCTGGGTGTTATAGGACTGTTTGACTTGAGGATTGTTGTTTTTGGCCTTTAAGCTTATATTTATGATTACATGTTCTTGTGATGTAGGATGGCCGGACAGGGTGACCCTAGTGCTAGTCCTTCGGGGGCTAGACCTCGCAAAGTACTCCCGTGATTCCCTATCAGATACGGCCGGGAGGGGCCGTCATTCGTTGGAGCCCGTCTAACCGTCTTCGACGGTGCCCGTGTAGGGAGAGATATGCTTACCCGAACACTCTAGTGTTTGCGCTGGATAAAGAGCGCAAGGTATTGGCTAGAGAGAATGCTCGCCTTGAGGTCGATGCGATTCAGGATAGGGCGACGAAGGATAAGCAAGCTGCGCGTATAAAGGAGCTAGAATACGATGTGCTTGAGGCTGAAGATAGGGTTGATGACCTTTGCGCCCAACTGAGGGAGGCACGAGAGCGAGAGCTTAAGCGAGCGCGCAAGGTCAGGGGTCGCGCTGAGGCGATCCTTAATCTGTGTGACGATGGCCTTGAGGAGTGTAGCGACGAGGCGTCGTGTGCGGAGGCCGACCCTGGGGAGGAGTCTACCCCATCGCCTGGATCTCAGACCCCGGCGACTGACTAGGCCTTGATCTTTAGGCATCTTTTGGATAGTGGTGGTTTTTGTATGAACATAGGGATAGGGATAGAGCCTTAGCTAATCGTTTAGGGTCGTTAGAGTAGCTACGTGTAAATCTCTTTTGATAGGCCTATCCTCCGGTGGATCGTTTGTGTACGTACGTGCTTTGGCCGTACTTGACTGACTGATTGTATATATGTGTTTGGCTTGTATATATGTGTGGTTGTGCTTATGCTTGGATTGTATAAATGTGTTATTATGCAAGTTTACGTGTTACTTATATGGCTTGTTATTACTGTGGTTTAGTATTCTTGCCTAGACCGAGTGGAACTTATGGAAGGTACTCGGAGTGGTCGGGGACGTGGGCGCGGTGCTAGACAACCCACACCGGTTAGGGGTGTAGGGGAAACCTCGACTGGACCCGATCCTGAACCCCAAGCCGACCCTAATGCCCAGATCGCTGCTGCTATGCAGCAAATGACAAATTTGCTTGCACAAGTAGTGCAGCAACAAGCTCAGAACCCGAACCCAAACCCTAACCCTGGAAATCCCGGGAACCCTGGCCACCATGTCGAGAGCGAGGATAGAGCTCTCGAACGTTTCCAAAAGTTTTCCCCGCCAAAGTTTGTTGGGGGACCTGACCCTGACGTTGCTGAGAAATGGCTTGAGAAGATGGTAGACATTTTTGCAGCTCTACATTATCCAGACGAACGGCAGGTGACTTTTGCCGTGTTTCAACTTGAAGGGGCTGCTCGTTCCTGGTGGAACGGAATTAGGCAGAAATGGGAACGGGAGCAGACGCCTAGGACGTGGGTGAACTTCATCCGCGAATTTAACGCAAAGTTTTTCCCTCCTCTAGTCCAGGAGAGGAAGGAGGACGAGTTTATCCGGCTCCGGCAAGGGACTCAGACTGTGGCGGAGTACGAGAGTCAATTTACCCGCTTGTCCAAATTCGCGCCTGAGCTAATCATAACTGAGCAACGACGGGTTAGGCGCTTCATTCAGGGTTTGAACGTCGAGATCCAGAAAGACCTCGCGGCGGCTCAAATTACCACGTTTGGCGAGGCAATGGAAAAAGCCCAACGGGTTGAGAGTGCACGGCTGCAGGTCCGAAACTTCCAGGCGAAAAAGCGTGGTTTTCCTGGGAGTACGTCTGGGCAAGGTGAGAAGAGCACTCCGTCTAAGTTTGGACGAGGCACGGGAGGTGGTCGACAATCTGGATCAGGCAGAGGGACTCCGTTTAGGGGTGGTCAAGCTGGGCGAGGACAGAGGGGAAATGCTCAGAGTGGCTCGGCTTTGGCACCTCGCGGTCCCTGTGGACACTGTGGGAAAGCAAACCACACCGAGGATAACTGCTGGAGGAAGCAGGGTAAATGTCTGCGGTGTGGAAGTGCGGACCACCAACTGGCTACATGCCCGGTCCTGAAACAAGACGAAAAAGGGAGCCAACCACTGCCGAGGACCAATACTGGACCCGCCAAGGGAGATGGGTCCAAACCGAAGGTTCCAGCTAGGGTGTATTCCTTAGAGCCCCATCAGGTCCCAGAGTCTTCCGAGGTGGTAGAAGGTACGATCCCTATTTTCCACCGCTTTGCCAAAGTTTTAATTGATCCTGGTGCCACTCATTCGTTTGTTAACCCTGATTTCATGTGTGGCATCGATATAAAACCTGCTAGTTTACCTTATGACCTAGAAGTGAGTACACCTACGGGGAATCAACGTTTGGTGACTAGTATGGTTTATAGGGATTGCGATGTATGGGTTGGTGAGAAGAGATTTTTAGGAGACCTGATTAGCTTGTCCATTAAGGGGTACGATGTGATTCTGGGCATGGACTGGTTAGCCAAATATAACGCCCAACTGGATTGTAAAACGAAGGTGGTCGAATTTCACATTCCTGGCGAGGCAACCTTGAGGTTGGATATAAGGGGTAGGTTAGCCTCATCTGCTCTAATTTCGGGCATTCGAGCTAGGAAACTGATAAGTAGAGGAGCGCAAGGATTTTTGGCCTTTTTAATTAACACCCCTGCGGATAAAGTAAAAGTAGAAGATGTGACCATAGTGAGGGAATTTCCGGACGTATTCCCTGATGAGTTAGTAGCTTTACCTCCAGAAAGGGAGATAGAATTCCGAATAGATCTTTTACCTGGAACTGCACCTATCTCAAAAACCCCTTACCGAATGGCGCCTGCAGAACTTAAAGAGCTTAAGTTGCAATTACAAGACCTTTTGGAGCGGGGATTCATTCACGAGAGTGGATCTCCTTGGGGAGCTCCTGTCCTATTTGTGAAGAAAAAGGACGGAACCTTGAGGATGTGTATTGATTACCGAGGCCTGAACAACGTGACCATCAAGAATAAGTATCCACTACCTCACATCGACGAGTTGTTTGACCAGCTGCAAGGAGCAGTGGTCTTCTCGAAGTTGGACCTCCGACAAGGATACTACCAGTTGTTAATAAGGAAGGAGGACATTCCGAAAACTGCCTTCAACTCGAGATACGGGCATTACGAGTTCGCCGTTATGCCCTTTGGACTGACCAATGCTCCCGCCGCCTTTATGGACTTAATGCATAGGGTTTTCAAACCCTATCTAGACCGATTTGTTGTTGTGTTTATCGATGACATTTTGGTCTACTCAAAGACACGCGAGGAGCATGAGGAGCATTTGAGAGTGGTGTTACAAACATTAAGAGAACATCAGCTGTACGCCAAGTTTAGCAAATGCGAGTTTTGGTTGGAGAAAGTAGCATTTCTAGGTCACGTGATCTCTCACGAAGGTATTTCGGTGGATCCGGCGAAGGTCGAGGCCGTGACAAATTGGAAGAGGCCAGAAAATCCCACGGAAATTCATAGCTTTCTAGGGCTAGCGGGGTACTACCGAAGGTTTATTAAGGATTTTTCCAAACTAGCAGGACCCCTAACTGACTTGACAAAGAAGCATGGCCAGTTTATCTGGAACGGCCGTTGCGAAACAAGTTTCCAGGAATTAAAGAAAAGATTGACCATGGCTCCCGTACTGGTCTTGCCAAATGGAGTGGACGGGTTTGCGGTTTATGCGGACGCGTCGCGAGAAGGCCTGGGGTGTGTTTTGATGCAGAATCGGAATGTAATTTCATTTGCCTCTAGGAAATTGAAGCTTCACGAGCAGAATTACCCGACGCACGATCTGGAACTAGCCGCAGTTGTCTTTGCACTGAAAAAGTGGAGGCATTACCTATATGGGGTGACTTTCGAAGTGTATTCGGATCACAAAAGTCTTAGATACCTCTTTTCCCAGAAGGAATTAAACATGAGGCAACGAAGGTGGATGGAATTTCTGGAAGATTATGACAGTACAATCAATTATCATCCGGGAAAGGCAAATGTGGTAGCAGATGCCTTGAGTCGTAAGGTGCAAGTAGCAGGGCTAATGATTAAGGAGTGGGATTTGCTAGAATCCGTGTGCGAGTGGAAACCCTGTCTAGGGAGCCATAAGGTGATATTTGGCAATGTCAGGGTTACCTCCACTCTACTGGAACATATTAAAGAGGCACAAAAAGAAGATTTGATGGTACAGAAATGGAGAGAGAAGGTGGAAAGAGGAGAAACAACGGACTTCAATTTGAGTCCTGAGGGTATTTTGAAGTATCGGAACCGAATAGTGGTACCGAAAGTGAAGTCGATGAAAATGGAGATTTTGGAGGAAGCTCATCGGTCTAAGTATACAATCCATCCGGGCAGCAGCAAGATGTATCAAGACCTAAAAGGAACCTATTGGTGGGACAATATGAAGAAGGAAATTGCTCAATACGTACAGAAATGTCTCATTTGCCAGCAAGTGAAGGCAGAGCATCAAAAACCATCAGGTCTGTTACAACCCTTGGAGATACCTGAGTGGAAGTGGGAAAACATCACCATGGACTTCGTTTCCGGTTTACCGAGGACGCAAAGAGGACACGATGCCGTTTGGGTGATCGTTGATCGATTAACCAAGTCGGCCCATTTCTTGCCGGTGAACATGAAATATTCAATGGACAAGTTGGCTCGACTGTACATGGATGAGATAGTAAGACTACACGGTGTTCCTGTGAGCATCGTCTCTGATCGGGATCCACGGTTTGTATCTCGATTTTGGCAGAAGTTTCAAGAAACCCTGGGGACTAAACTTAATTTGAGCACGACCTATCATCCTCAGACGGATGGCCAGTCAGAACGGACGATTCAAACTCTTGAGGACATGTTACGAACGTGCATTCTGGATTTTGGAGGCAACTGGGGTCAGCACATGACCTTGGTAGAGTTTGCGTACAACAATAGCTTCCATTCGTCGATTCAAATGGCCCCGTACGAAGCTCTCTACGGACGCAAGTGCCGGTCACCGATTTACTGGGATGAAGTTGGCGAAAAGAAAGCACTGGACCCGTCAACCATTCCATGGATGGAAGAGGCTCAAGAGAAGGTCAAGTTGATAAGGCAACGGCTTCAAACAGCCCAAAGTCGACAAAAGAGCTACGCGGATAATCGAAGAAAATACTTGGAGTTTGAAGTTGGAGACTACGTATTTCTCAAGATCACACCTTTACGAAGTCTTACAGTGGGTAAAGGAAAGAAGCTTCAACCGCGGTACGTCGGACCCTACAAGATCCTACAAAGAGTAGGAGCGGTCGCGTATCGATTGGAACTGCCATCCAGTCTCTCTCGAATCCATGATATATTTCACATCTCGATGCTAAAGAAGTATCATCCAGACCCATCCCATGTATTGCAACCGGAGGATATCGAAGTAGATGAATCACTGGCCTATGAAGAGAAACCAGTTCAGGTACTTGATCGGAAGGTCAAAGAGCTTCGCAACAAGAAGATTCCATTAGTAAAGGTGCTGTGGAGAAACCACGGAGTTGAGGAAGCTACTTGGGAAATGGAAGAGGAAATGCGAAAGAAATACCCAAACCTATTCGGGGATTAAGGTGAGAAATTTCGAGGACGAAATTCTTTTAAGTGGGGGAGAGTGTGAGAACCCGTAAAACCCTAATATTTTCCTAGGGTTTATTACCCTTTAATTGCTTATATTTTTGCATTTTCGGGCTTAGAAATATTTTCTGGTAGATTTTATGCGTAATTATAGATTTAAGATGATTTTTCTAGTATGGGAGAATTTTTAGAAAATTAAGCATATATATTGGACGTGGGACCCACTAGTGCGATAAGTTCGGAAAAATTCGGCCAATAAGGTTAAGTTTCGGATACTGTGAAAATTTTATCGGGTGTTAAGAGATAAGTAGTGTGTGTGAAGTGATTGATGTGAGAGAGAAAAGAAAGATAAGAGGGCATTAAATGAGTGTGACAAGTGTCACTCTACCATTGGGTTTGACTTAAGAAACACTATTCATCCTTTTGACTATTTTTGACTAAGTGTTAAATACTTCAAAAAAACACAAAAATTCACCATTTTCTTCCTTGTGTTGGCCGGCCCTCTCTCTCTCAAAGAAGAAGAAATTTTCCCAACTTTCAAGCTTCCCTATCACTCAATCTTCCACAAACAAGAGTTTAGGTTTGATTTCATTCCATAAAATCTTTTCTTTTGGTGATAGTGAGTGCTCTAGTGAAGTTTGTTTGAAGCTCTAAGGTGGCCATCATCCCTCTCTTTCCTGTTACTTGGTAAGTGATGCTTGAACCCCCCTACTACACCTAATGATGGTTATAGTATGCTTAGAAGTGGCTTGAGTGTTGGAATATATGATTTATTTCTTGGTTTGGCTTGATGTGGTGAAGTTTTCCATTTTTTGATGAATTTTCTGGTTTCATATGATCTTGATGGTGTGGTTGTTTTTGATGGTTTGTAATAAGGGGCTTTGACTCTAGTGGGTGTGAATTGTTGTTAAATGCAACCAATTTTGGAATTTGAATGAAATGTGCAAAGTTAGGGTTCATGAACCCCTATTCTGTCCGAAATTTGAGGTCATAGATAGAGGCCGAATTGGACTTTGCTCAAAACATGAAAGTTGTAGGTATTATGAGTTTAGTGTGCCTGCAAAATTTCAGGGCAATTGGACTCGTGTAGAGTGAGTTATGCCGTTTTTACTGTTGCTGTTTTTGGTGCACAGAATGTCCGAACTGCGATAGTAATTGCCTGTTTTGACTGGAATTGGTTTGGATTTTGAAGTTGGTGTCTTCTGAGGAAATATATCTGGATGTCTTAGCTAACTTATGCCTTTGGAATTTCGGCATTTGGACCTGTGTAGGCTGAGATTGACGTATTACAGTTTTGTGTATTTTGCAAACCTGTTTTGGTAATTCTGGTTTGGTATTTGGCACTTTTGACCTAGTTGTGCTAGGATTTGGACTGAGAGGCCTTCTACATTGTTGTATCTCTGTTTCTTGGCTTCGAAATGGTGGGTCTTACACCCCCATCCGACATTTGTAGTGAGAGTTGTGCCATTACCGCATTATGAGGTCAAATCCGATTTTCTTATCAAGGCTTAGGTTAAAGCCCTTTCTTAATTTCTGGTTTGCTTTCATGCTTGTATATGTTTATAAAACCCTATTGGGGTTGTGAATTGGTGTTGTTTATGGCTCGGTATGGTTTCTTGTTTTATGATATTGTGAGCCTATGGAACGGCTCTTGACATGAAATGCTTATATGTGTGTTGTTGGGTTGTGATTGAAGAAAAATAATGAAGCCTTATGGCTGGAAAATTTGGTAAACACAAAGGGCATGCTGCCCGAATTTTTACTCGAGATTTAGAAAACTATATTCTCGACTTGAGTAAAGGTTAAGTATTTAACACTTGAATTTCCATACATGAAACCCTATTGGGCGATAATTGGTTTGGCCTTATGACTCGTTATCGAGTCTTATAGTATTTGTTTACATGTTCTAGGGCGTGACGATAGCTCACGACGTCTTGGTGATCGTGGTGCATGAAATACCACTTTCTTGCTTGGTGAGTATACTACTCACTTATTTGTTATAATGTGGCTTTGTGCTATGTGTATTGATGCCTTGAAGGCTTAATTGGTTATTGGAAATGATTGAGGTGAGGGTGTACTTGACCGCCCTCACCCCTTGTGATTCCATGCATGGCTAGTGCTTGCATTACTGAATTACTGCACTTGATATATGAAATACTGAATTCCATTCATGGAAACTGATTTGGTATCATTTGGGCGAATGTCCAATGGCTTTACTGTATCACTGAGCTCAACCCCGTTTGGTAGTCAATTGGATCGAGCCGGCGAGGGCTTGGTCGTGAAAATTGTCATGCCACGGGGACTGTACTGTGGAATCTTGTGGTAATGAGACCTTTGGTTCCGGTATACTCGAGTATTACCAAAATGACTGAATGGAGTGCGGGCCCGGTTGGGGTATGATAGTTGGACGGTTGGATGTAAGTGATGTCTACGGATGGTTACTTTTCATTGACGGAGGGTCAATGAGGTTGGATCAAGATTGCAAGCGTGGAAATGGGCTCTTGAGAGCCGACCGTATCCTTTTCCGTTTTGTTTTACTGCTTATTTGTGCACTTTAAATGAAAGTTCATCCTTATGTGACTTTGGTTGCTTATGTAGTAGTATACCACTGGGCTTTAGCTCATTCCGTGTTATTTGTTTTCCTTACAGGGATATAATTACTTTTGAGAATGGATTGGATAGTCACTTGCCAAGTTGAGCTTATAAATGTCTTTTGTATAGCTCTTGAAATGAAGCCTTAATGTGTAACGGGTTCATTTCCTTTTGATAGGCAAACTGAATATGTACTTTCTTTATGAATGTCTGTGGCATGCCACTATGGTTGTAAATGTTGGATTTCAATGTGTATATGTTAAATTGATGTTTGGATTCTACTATCCAGGCCACTATTCAGTTTTCCATTTTTTTTATTTTGCTATTTTGATACTTATGGCTTGTCCGAGCGCACTTTTGTTTTCCCGAAATGTATTCGAACGCGTGTAACTGTACCGTAGTCCTGGCGAGAGCTGGGCAGGCAGTCCGCTAACCCCTTTGGTTCGCCTTAGGGGAAGGTGGGGCTGTCACAGGTGGTATCAGAGCCTAGGTTTGAATTAGCCTGGGTGTTATAGGACTGTTTGACTTGAGGATTGTTGTTTTTGGCCTTTAAGCTTATATTTATGATTACATGTTCTTGTGATGTAGGATGGCCGGACAGGGTGACCCTAGTGCTTGTCCTTCGGGGGCTAGACCTCGCAAAGTACTCCCGTGATTCCCTATCAGATACGGCCGGGAGGGGCCGTCATTCGTTGGAGCCCGTCTAACCGTCTTCGACGGTGCCCGTGTAGGGAGAGATATGCTTACCCGAACACTCTAGTGTTTGCGCTGGATAAAGAGCGCAAGGTATTGGCTAGAGAGAATGCTCGCCTTGAGGTCGATGCGATTCAGGATAGGGCGACGAAGGATAAGCAAGCTGCGCGTATAAAGGAGCTAGAATACGATGTGCTTGAGGCTGAAGATAGGGTTGATGACCTTTGCGCCCAACTGAGGGAGGCACGAGAGCGAGAGCTTAAGCGAGCGCGCAAGGTCAGGGGTCGCGCTGAGGCGATCCTTAATCTGTGTGACGATGGCCTTGAGGAGTGTAGCGACGAGGCGTCGTGTGCGGAGGCCGACCCTGGGGAGGAGTCTACCCCATCGCCTGGATCTCAGACCCCGGCGACTGACTAGGCCTTGATCTTTAGGCATCTTTTGGATAGTGGTGGTTTTTGTATGAACATAGGGATAGGGATAGAGCCTTAGCTAATCGTTTAGGGTCGTTAGAGTAGCTACGTGTAAATCTCTTTTGATAGGCCTATCCTCCGGTGGATCGTTTGTGTACGTACGTGCTTTGGCCGTACTTGACTTGATTCAAAAATTTATTTTTGAAATCTTGTTTAGAGTGAATAGTAGATACGCGTTTGGAGACAATAATCGATTCGAGAATACAATAAACTTGAAAAATTGGAGACTTGTACATTAGTCTTGAAATAGGTATTTTTATGTTTAAGTGCTCAAATATTAGTTAGTAATACTATCATTATAAGAATTTCTTAAAAATTCCACTTTATCGCGCACAAATCGGAAGTACGCGTTTTCGCGCACGCGATTAATTGAGGGACTTTAGACCTTTATTTTTAGACTATTAAGAGTGAATAATAATAGTATGAATGGAAGTGCATTGGAGGTTTAGTGCACAAGTGAAACAAACTCGAGAGAAATCGAGCACGAAACGCTCGTGCGCGCGCACGGAGGGAGAGTTGACTTTTGAACACTTTTGAACCACACATTTAAACTTCTCAAGGAAGCTTCATTTGCAACAAAACACTCTCCTTTCTCTCTCTCTAACAGCCGGCCATCTTCAAGGAGAAAACAACCAAAATCTTCATCAATTCTTGCTTCATTTCTTCATCAAATCACTCCAAAATTTACACACAACTTGTAGATCAACTTAAGCTAGGCAAGGAGCTGGTTTCTCACGGTTTTCTTGGGCTTAAGGTGACCGAAAATTTCTGCTCTAGCCATCTAAGAAGGTAAATGATGATCAGCCTCTTGAATCTTGGTTTATATAAGTTGTATTGCACTTGTGAGCTCATAGATTCATATGAGTAGCTTTTTATGGTTGAAAATCTTGTGAGTGAGCTTTATGAAATCCCACAATAGCTTGATGAACTGATTTGATGAGATTTGATGTTATTTATGTTGGATTAGTGCTTAATCTAGTGAAAATGTGTTGTGTTGTGAAAGAAAACTCAAAGGAAGTGAGATGAGCAAAAGTGACGATTCTGCCCCTGTTTTGCCGTGACCCTTAGTGCACTTTTTTGTGGTTCAATTGACTTGATTTTGATGTAAATATGTTGTGTGGGTTGTGTGGAAAGTTTCCACCAAAAATCATCCAATTTGGTTGGTCAAAGGTTGAGATTTTGAAAATGTAGCAAAACTGGAAACGTAACCAGAGCCTCTCTGGCAGTGATTTTGTTTTGGCCAAAACTCTTTACTCCGATGTCAAAATCGAGTGCCGTTTGTGGCATTAGAAACTATATACTTCCAGTTTTCCAACGGTATAAAATAAATGCCCTGATTCTACCTGAGGGAGCCATACCAACCTTGTAAAATTTCCTATTCTGTTTCTCGTCTGTACTGGAAACCCTGTTTTGAGCTGCGACTTGATGCTCAAATATGAGCTAGTTGTGGACAGAATTTTAAAATGATTCCTTCTAAGAAATTGTAGCCTTATGAATGTAGTTTTCAACGCCACTGACCACGCTCAATTCCAAGTTGAATTAAGGGAGTTGTGGCCGGATTTCAGAGCTGTCTTCGTGAAAGAAAACCCTAATTCTGGATTAATTTATAGCTAATCTTGATTTGGGACTTGTTATTCGAAATCCTTGGTGTTAATCACTATCAAATGTATATTTTTCCTGGACTTTTTCTTCATAAATGAATCATGTTCAAGGAATTTTCATTGGCCAAATGTTTGAGAAAAGAAAGACGAAAGTGCAAGGCAGATTTGCCCTAGCAAATTGTGGAACTTTAATGGTTTTGTTAACTGACTTTCCGAACGAATTTTTGTATGAAATTTGACAGAGGAATAGCCCTTATATGGTAGTATAATCATACCAAATTTGGTGCCATTATGAGTCTATTTCGATGCTCAACCAAAGATTCAAAGTCTATGTTTTAAACCTGGAAAATGGTCTAACAGTCCCAACTTTTGGGTAACTTTGAACTACCATATCTTGGTGCTCAAAACTCTGATTCTTGTTCCGCTTGATTTTTTTTAAACTTTGATTGTAACTCTAATTGAGTTCCAAATTTTGGAGGCTAGTTCACATTGTGTGAATTTTTCCGAATTTCCAAAGTTAGCCAAAAAAACCCCAAAAACTGCCTTAGTATTCAAAACAGCATCTTGAACCCGAAATTTGAATGTCTTCCATTTAGAATCATGGAAAAGTGTCTTCTAGAAATTTTTAGTACTTTGGAAGTAGTTTCCAACGGTACAAAGTTTTCCAATTTTGGACCTATAAAGAGTGAGATACGATTTTTCAAAGATCGCTCGACAAATCTGAAATTTCGGAACTTAAAGGAAATTAAGGGTTGTGAACTCTCTATTTTCCTTCGATATTGCTAGACCATTTTACACTTGATGCGCAATGATTGTCGGACGTCCGATCCAGTCTTCACGAGCATCTGACAGTTTCAGAATATTTTGTCCCTTTCAAATGTGCTTAATCTTTGAACCTGATTTGCTTCATTTTTGAAAAGGTCTTTGAGGAGATATTAATAACATCCATTTGTTTTGTAATCACCAAAAGGTAAGAATTGAGATTAACACTTTAGTTCCTCGATTTGTCCACAAGCTTATTCATTGAATAGTGAACACACCTAGATTTTCAAAATTGCCCTTGTTTTCACGAATGGAAAGCTTAAATGTAGTTTACCCTTATGAACTACCTTATAAAAAAATTATAAATGGTTAATGCACTCTTGTGCTCTTTACTTATTCTTGTTCTTCTTTTTTCCTCTTCTTTGTCTTTTATAATTTTTCTCTCACATCTTTTTCCTTCTATTTTCCTTTTTCTTCCCTATTTCCTATTACCATTTTCAAGTAATGATCTTACTATTAATATTCAATTAATTACAAGCTCTAACTTTTATACATATGACTAGATGATATTAATTTTTAGATGAGACATAACTAACTAAAAGATACAATAAAAATTAATTCTAGATTTTGATATTAATTATGGATGATGAAGATAACAAATTTGTAACCTGCAAACAAATGAATGCAAGCAGAGAAAACCAAGAAGTATAAACATTATGGTTTAATAAGTTATATGTTGCTAGTATTATAATGCATACTTAATTTAGAAATTAAATTATACAGACACATATATAAAATAGCACTTTTGATTAATCAATTATTGACATGGATAATCGCTTATCAGTGGCAAAAGAAATGGGGAAAAAAAGAAATAATGAAAAAAAAGAAGACACACAAAAGAAAAAAAAAGTAAATAGCATAGGTGATTTGTACTAAAACATAAAGGGTAAGTGCTACAGTATTATTCAAAAAAAAAAAAATTAAACAATCTTCTATCCAAACACACTCGGTGTTATTATTTCTAAAGTCATTACCTTTAATTATTAGTGGAAGGATTAAAGTGGTTAAACTATAATTGACAATACACGTTAGGAATTTGCAGCAATGTACCCTTGCTACTCAAAAACTACTTGTTAGAAAGATGTCTAACTTGGTTAAGAATGCAGTTTTGAACTTGGTTAATAAATCAAATAAATTTGAGCATAGCATTCCATTTGACTCATTCAACAAGGTTTCAGCTTGTTTTCAACCACAAAAAGACAAGTATCATATAAGCGGGCAACATAAGCACCAATTAATCAAATTTACAAAAAGAAAATTAAATTAAGGAAAGAATAACTATAAGGGAAAATGGGAAATTTAATGGATTCCCTTTTTTTTGTTAAGGACATTCTTCTTAAATTTTTCTAATTTATTTATGTGCAAGTATAAAAGAGTCCACACTTTTTATGTTACTTGTGATTTCACAAGAAAGAGACCACTATAAATTCAATGAAGGATAATGGTATTCTTATTTAACTCAACTAATTATAAAATTAAAGAAAGTGCCACAAATAAATAATTATATATTACATAACATGAACGACAAGAAAGTATAGAGTTAATTTTACCTTCTACCTGCTCAAAAAAGTTTACTTTTTACCTACACTTGATCGACGTATTCTGCAAGTGCACAGAATCAATCGTAATAATAAATAATCTAGAATCAAATCCTCAAGAACAAGTTAATTTTCTCAATTTATTTATAGAAAATAACAAATTCCAAATTCAAGAGGTTTGTTATATCTAACTAAGAAATAAAACAAATAATCAAGTCAAATAAAATAAAGTTGAGAAAACAATTGGCAAGAGACTAGGGTTTCAAATTTTGATCGAAAGTTTGAATTAATTATCCAATTATTTTCTAAACATGCCATGAACATATCACATACAAGTATTTTAAATTATTTTTTGATACATCCAAATTGTGCGCAATTAAGTTTCACATCTCTCTCGAAATCATAAGCATTCAATTAAACCCTTTAAGATCATACGTGATTAATTATATCATAAAAATTCTAAACAACTCTCGTGTTGAGCTTAAGTATATTTATATATCTAGAACATAGTTGTATATCCCTTCTCACTTCAATATGAATCCTAAAAGCATGTCTATGGTGATCAAACATAAACTTGTAATTTAAACAAAATAGATGAGTCAAGGCAAAAGGGAAGAATTTAACTAGGATAAATAATCAAAACTCTTTCACGAAACCTTAACCCTAGAAATAATTTTGTTCAACATAGACATAGATAAATCTATTGATGCATCCAAGAATTCAAGCAACAAATACAATATTGGAGAGTAAAGTAAGAAAAATTTCTCAATCTTTGATGATTTAGCCTCCTTGTTGATTCTTGTTTGCATTTCTCTTGATCTCGATCTCTCAAGAGCAAATTATAAGGATAAACTAATGCTACTATAATATTTTCTAACCCTAAATACATCCTAAATAATCCTTATTTATAGCTCCCTAAACTTGTAGCCCAAGTATGGTTGGATTTGCCCTTCAAAAGTTGCCAAAGTTCAAGTTTGAATAGAATTCCATCAATGACCCTCGCAATGTCCAGCACCTACCATTGATTGATGCAAAATAGTGAACAACTTCAAAATATGTCTAGCCTAAAGTCCCAACTCAGTCATTATCTGACAATGATGAAATTCTTTGCATTTTTAGTCTGTTTCTTACTCGTTCATGCAATTTTACCTACAAGAACCAACAATCACTCAAATTACGTAGCTTCCATTCAAATTACAGCTCAAATATACCAATTCATTGACAATTAATACATATGAACCAACTATAATTTGTACCCTATCAAACTTCCTCACACTTAACCTATACTTGTCCCCAAACACGACAACAAAAGTAATTAAGCACAAACAAAGGCCATCGTCAAGACTATTATTGTTAAATCAACAATTTCAAACAAGTATTAAATGCCAATAATGAAAAATCAAAGAGAGACTATTTTGGTTAGTTTTTAACGCCATCAACACATTTAAACTCTAGCTAACTTAACTAAGTATATAAAATACTCAACCAACACTTCCCATATATAGACCAACAATTAATCAAAATCTTAAATACATGAACACAAGGATCCACAAGCTAACAATACTTACATACTTCATTTTTCCTTTCAAATTACCCCAGACTTAGGTTTCCTTTTTCTTTCACATTTTAACAAGTTGGATACTTAATTCTTTGCCATTCATGGCTTTTGACATGAACTCTAACATCTTTCAAATGAAAGAACTCAATTACTCAGCTTTCACTGCTTTAAGAATTACATACTCATAGTTATCATTACTATTTCACATGAAAGTTGACATTTATTTAATGAAAATTCCCGATTACTAGGCAACGACAACCAGTAGAGTATAATTAAATTAATAAACTTATAAGTATAAATAAAAACACAACAGCCTACTTCATATCCTACTAATAAGGAGAACTAAGATTAATAATTAGCCCAAATTCACAAGAAAAATTTTAGAAAAATATCTAGAAGACCTAGTCAAAAATTAAAAATATCTCAAAATACCAAATATTCACCAAAGAAGTACTTTAGAATATGTGACGCCCCCATTTCTCCCAAGGGCGAACCCAAGGGTATCCGCGGAACGTCTGCCCAACTCTTGCTAGGACTTGATACAATTTCAATTCAAACTTAAGATAAACAACTAATGAATAACAGTCGAAGCAAGAAAAGTCACTTTCTTAAACAAACTTTCAAGTTTTATAATTCTAAGTTCTCAAAAGTACATCACTTTTTCCAGAATACAGTCTCCAAAAGTCGTCTAATCAATTACATTCAAAATTCTAATCAAAAGGGCCATCAAGTCGACCTCTCCATAATTCCTTCCATTTCGGCTCCTGTTAAGGAAAACAAAGCTAATGAGGTGAGTTAACGCCCAGTGAGGTCAAGAAAGGCATGCAAGTGAATAGTTCAAATAATAATAATATTTGTACAATAAGTAAAGCTATAAAGTTCAAATAACTCATGATTAACAATTAAACACACTTGAGTAGGATACAAGAGCTCTCAGGAGCTCATTTCCACTGGCTTTACCAAAGTTCAATCCAATACCTCCTCGTGATGACACTCTGTCACCCGGGTAGGTAATTAAGTCCATGGAACTTCACTTATTTCATTTATGATTCTGCGTCGACATAAAAGGTACATCCCACCCGAAACGGTGTGGTATATGTTATCGCTCAGGGAATCGATTATATGTTTATGGTTCTGAGTCGACATGAGAAGTACCTCCCACCCGAATCGATGTGGTACATACTGTGACGGCCCCACCTCCCCCTAGGGCTTACCCCAGGGTTCGACGGGTCACCTGCCCAACTCTCGCCAGGACTCACTCACTCAGAGTTCAAGAAAAATAACGTACATCTATAGAAAATAAACAACACAGCCACTTCAACTTAATATATACATTGATGCTCAAATCCAGATAAAAAGCTTCTACACACCAAAATACTTCAAAGCGTTTACAATTCAAGTACAACCAACCCTAGTCGGGTGCTAGCGCGAGTACAATTCAAAATTCAAAAACAATTAGATTACGCTAGTCTGTACATGTCTCACGCCTCGCTCGTACCCCCTGTAAAGAAAACAAATGGCGTGGAATGAGCTAAAAATCCAGTAAGGTTCCAAATGGCAAGGTGACTATTATTGAAAAGTACAAATATCACGTAACAAAATAAGGAGCATGAAAAGTTCATAAAAGTGAGTAAGAACACTTCAAGTAGCAAATCTTTAAGTGAGTGAGTGTAAAATTTTTCTTTTAAAACGAAATAATAACACGATAAGTACTAATCATTCCAAGGTATAAGGATACGGATGGCTCTCAGGAGCCAAATTTCCATTGCATCACCAGAGCTTGATCCAGTAATAGTTGACACTCCGTCAACTTTCAAGTAAGGTAACTAGTCCAGTAGTACACCATTTAACTCCAATCTCCGTCCACCAGCCAAACCCTTTACCGGGCCCGAACTCCAAGATAAACACTGGTGGTAATATTCAAGTATACTGATTAGTCGAGGAGATAACACTCCACTCGACAACAGTAGATACCCATGGTTCGTTATTTAATCGACCAATCCCTTGCCAGCTCGACTCGATTAATTAGCCAGTGGGGTTTGGGTTCCCAAGAATTCGATGAGATAACATTTCCAATCGACTGAATCAAGATAAAAGTACGAAAACGGGAATGAAAGGCACCTCCCACTCACATTGAGTGTGGTACATGCTGCCACTCAACACTTACAAGTCAAGTACAAGTATATCAAGTCAATTGCAACAATAAACAAGCATATATCATATTAGGACAAGTGCGATAAAGTACACTCTTGCCCGATCAAACAAATTACATATCCTTAAATCACATTGGTCAAGTATTGAAAACAAGTGTCCAGTTCAATCAGGTATTTGGAAGCACTCACCAAAGGTCTAGTGTCTCTCAAAAGTCACGTTCAGGTCCAACTCCTTGGTTGGAGTCCAAATCTGCGATAAAATATCATTTACGAATGTAAAACTCTCTAGAGTTCGAAACATAGGAGTTTCGTTTCAAGAAAATCAAGTAAATGAAACTTCTTTAAATAGTATTCGAGATACTTATCAAATTCTGAAAAATTCATGCTCGCTCGTTTAGTTATGATCAAGAAGTAGTCTCGACTTTAGAATTTACACTTGGTATCAAAGACGGGAAAATTGTATTTTGAAAGGGTAGCTACTTTCACTTTTCAAGGGTACGAGTTCCGGCAAAATTTTAGTTTATATACTCTGACTAAAGAAAACTCGAATACCATAGGCGATCCAAGTCCAACTTGACCTCAAATCGTCGCTCAAGTCGTAGGTACATATGCCTAACTCTCGAGTGAAAATTTGGGCAGCATGCCCTTTGTGCTTACCTATTTTCCAGCCATTTATGGCTTCATTGTTTTTCTCAATCAGCCCCAAAATCACACACAAATAATGTTACCACCATAACCCTTCAATTAGGCTCCAAAATAATCCAATTACAACACAAGTCTTAACAAGGCAATCGGAAATCAAATTTAAAGGCAAATAGCTAAATGGCAGATTTGACGTCTCTTAGCGTATCGATCACAACCGAAACTACGCTTATCAGATTGGGGTAAAATTTATACCGTTTCAAAGCTAAGACAAAGGGATACAACTTTGATGCAGACAACTGAACCCAGTTAACAGTTTATCTAGGTCGAATCTACAAATTACAAAACCAGAAGTTCATGACTAAGAGGGTTGTCAGTACTGAATTCAAACGGCAATAACTCAGGCTACACAATTCTGTTTGAGATGTTTTTGGTTGCGTTGGAAAGCTGAAACATAGGGCTAAAACTTTCATGTTTTGCCCAAAGGCTGATTTGAAATGGATCAAGGTGAAAAAATGCAGCCAGAATGATGAAATGTCAAAACTGTCCGCAAAACTATACCTATGGCAGTCAAGGGTATTTTTGTCATTTCACATGATACAGTGCTCTGATTGAGATGAAATTTTACAGGCAGCTATAAAACATCATTTTCCACAACTTTCATGTTTTGATCTAAGTCCAATTCGGCCTCCATCATGGTTGAATGAAACTGGTCAAAACAGGGTAGTACAAAACTTAAAGCTGGAATTAATGCATTTAAGTGGTAATCTTCTTATTCATGTATAAAACCACTACTACCACTCCCTATCTAAACTTATTCACATCATATTCTAGATAAATAACACTAATAAAAATAGAAAATTACAAACCCTAGCTAAAAATTATAAGTTAATAAGCCAAACCATGATCCATACAATCCACCACAATCAAGCCATGTTTTGCTTAAATTGCAAAATAAGAAAGAAACAAGGGAGGTTTCTAGTATAATACCTCAAAATCTTCAAAATAACTTGTGATACAAGAACTTTCTTCCTCCCAAAAGTTCCACCAAACTCACCTCCAAGCTTTCCCAAATTTTACAGTAGAATCAAGTTTTACGGTAATTTTCTCAAGAATCAAGCAAGCTCTCAAGTTGGAAAAATGAAAAATTTTCTCTCTTCTCTTTTTCCTCTCCTAAGTCACGACCAAGCATAAATAAAATGAGGTATTTTTTGTTCTGTTTTACAAGATGAAGACTAAGGATAGTCTTGGTCAAAGGTTTTGGTCAAGACCTTGGTTGGATTTTTGACAAATGGCTTAATCACAAATATTTCCACCAAAATATCTCTCTTTTTCTTAGTCAATAATGGTGGCTGACTTCAGGGTTAATTGAGAGCTAATTAGCTCAACTAAAATAAGGAGATTAAGGTAATAAAGTAGTATTCAAGTGATGCACTCAATCGGTAACGAACGGTACACATCGGTTCAACCCATTTTTCCTTATTTCGCACGTACTAGGGTTTTCACTTACAATTCAGTAACTTATTATTATGACTTCTAATCATACACTTAATATCATCTAAAACTCACTCTAAATCACTAAATTTGATACACACTCCATACCGAATAATTATACTACGAAAAGACGTAAAAATCCTAGTTTATCTTAATGATGAAAATAAAGGGAAAACCCTTGGTTCTATGATTAATTGTAACTATTGAGGAAGCGAATGAGTAGTAAAGCTATTGTAAAATAATGGATTCCAAATAAAAGGGAATTTTTAAGAAAATATGAGGGATTTTACAAGTCTTCACAATCACACTACCAAAATACAGACAAAAATACACACCAAAACCCTAATATGCACAAAAACCCTAATTTATGCCCTTCCTTTAGAAAAATTATAACTTGAGTTATAAATATAAAAAATTTATATAACTTGGCTAGTTAAAAAACTAGATTTCAAATACTAAGAATCTTTAGAAGACACCTCAAAGAGATTTAGTTCATAAGTTGGTCCAAATTGAACCATAAGCTACTACAACATTCCTATGTTTACTTGTGCAAGGCAGAATTTTCAATCAACTTTGCCAATTTTCTAGAATTTATAGACATTGAATCAAACTTTGAATTTTACACCGTAGGAAGCCTTCTGAGTCTAGTTTCAAACGCAACAAACGGAACTCAATTCCGACTTTCCTATACGAAGTTATAGCCAATTTCCCAAAACTGCGCAGAGCCTTCTGCGAAAATTTCTAGATTTTCTAACAACTTGAAATTATGAAACTTTTCTTAACAAAATTCACTCCCTTGGCTCAAATTCAACCATTAAAGCAACCAAGAATCAAAGGCAAGTGAGTTCACATAAGGGTTATAAAGACAAGTGAATTTTCGAGATCTCACACATACTATCGCTCAGTGGTCAGTGAGACATCGCTCCAATCGACTTAGAATGGTTTATGGTTCTGAAACGAAATGAGAGGTACCTCCCACCCAAATTGGTGTGATACATGCTACCGCTCAGAGAACCAATTATAGCACTGAGATGGTATGAGATGCATCTTCCACCCGAATCGGTGTGGTACATGCATCCGCTCAAAACTCACAAGTTAAATATATCCATGTACAATTACCAATCATATATATTTGTCGCGCCCCACTTTTTGAATGTGTGTTGTGAAAGTGTGTAGTGGAATGTGAACGTGTGTAAATGAAAAGTAAAAGGCCATGGGACTTGAGAATGCGACGATTTGGCCAAACAAAGTTCAAAAGGGGTTTTTTAATGAAAAATGGAGTCGCCACTTGGTATAGAGTTAGGGTGTACCAAGTCACCCAAAAAGAAATTTTCTAAAGGAAAGATAGAAAGAAACCCCTTTTGAACGACTCCTAGTCCACGTAAACCAACGAAAAAGGTTCGGGAGTCACATTTGACGAAGGGGAAGGCAAGGATAAAAATCCAAGGCACCCATTCGACCTAGCCAAGGCTAGTTGCGTGATTTAGCCCCACCTTTCCTAATTTTTCTACCCAAGGTATGTATTGCGTGTTGGATATGACTATATGAATGCAAAAACCTAGACCTAGGGGAACATGGGGGAAATTTCTCTTCAAAGGTTGAGTGGTGCCAATCACATTAATTGTGAAGCCCAATAATGATCCTTTGGAGAGGTCACACATAATCCTAAATGACGTAAAAATGAGTGGAATGCATGCCATGTGAAAATGTGAGTTTGTGTGAAGTGAGAAAAGTGATAAAAATAATAAGATGTAAGTGGAGGTGTGCAAATGTATTTACAAGGTAAGGTGAGTAAAGAATGATAATGTGAAAATAACATAAAGTGCATGTGTGCGAGTGATATGGTATAAAGTGTGAGTAGTTAAGTGAAAACGTCCAAAAGTAGTGTGAAGTGAGAATGTAGAGAAAGAGATAGAATATAAGTAGGTGTATGTGATAGTGAATGAATAAAATGCATGAATCCTATAAGAATGCATCAAGACGGGAACGGGGAGTCCTAACTTTGTGACTTTAATCTTCCCTTTTGACTAGAAGGGGGAACTAGCGTGCTAAGGCTACTTGTGGAGCCACACTCGCTCGTTTCCCTTGTCGAAAGGGGACTCTCAAGCAAATGTTCCCTATAACTAGCATGAGATGTAAAAACCTAGAATGAAGGGGAAAGGGTTAGAGGAGCATGCCAAATGATAAAAACTAAAAAAAATGCATGAAATGTAGTGAACATGCAAGTATGTACTAACGAAAAGGGACGGCCTATTGGGTCTAGCGTTGGACTAGCCCTTTCTACGAATTCCTACTAGCATTGGACTAGTGGAAACGGAACAAAGAACCACAACTAGCGTTGGACTAGTGCGGTGACGGAAAAGGGGCCACTACTAGCGTTGGACTAGTGTGGGGACGTACATCCATCCATCAAGTTCATTTATGACTATAGAAAGCAAGTAGGCATGCAAATCATCTATAAACACGTAGCACTTAACACTTAGCATGCTCAACTAGATGCAAGGGCCTAATAAAGCGATTAAACACGTAGCAACAAAAACAAGCAATGAACCTACTACATTTGCTAACTAAAACAAAAGGGGAAGGGAAAAATGGACAAAATGCTCGCCAGGCCCTATCTATTACAAGCCAAGAGGTGTACACATACCCCATAATGAATAACTTAAATAAAAGGCAAAAGTAAATGAAATAAATTAAAGGAATTAAAGAAAGGCAAGGAAAGCAACGTAGACATGCAATTCACACTTAGCACGTTGGATCACATAGGAGAAATGAAAATCAAGGAGATAGAGGTTACCTCCCTTGCAATTGGGCCCCAATGAAGTGAAATCACTTATTTATCCTCCAAAATAAAAGAAATGGTCAAGGTACCAATTTATTTGGGAAAATTAAAGGAAATAGGCAAACACAAGCTCACTTGATCATAAAGCCCCTAAAGTCATGGCTTGAGTGAAATTGAAACAAAGTATGGTATTTACTTGAAGCAAACAAGCAATGAAGTTGCACAAATTAAAATTATCAAGGACCAATTTGATGAAATTCTTTAATTGATTGGGTCCTAGTGGAACAAGAAGAGACTTGGGGGGTTGGAATGTAATTTTTTGGAAATTATTTCATGCAAAAGCATGCAACCCACGTAGAAAGCTTTCTGCAAATATTTTCTTAGGCTTTGAAGCCTTTACAACTTTGCATGACAGATTTTCTAAGAAAACAAAACAAAACTCTCAAACCAAAATCCAACTTCAAGTTCCTACCAAACTCATCATACATGCAAGAGCCGAAACGAAGATGATTTCTATGCAAATTTGGTACAACAACTGAAAACCATTCCAGCAACAAAAGGACTTTCAGCAACAAAGAATGAAGCCTGCTGCAACTTTTCTATAACTTCAGTGATTTTTCCGTAACCACATTCATGCCATTTAAATGCATTCATGCAAGCAAACCAAGAAGAAATATGATGGATTGTTATCTAAATAAAGCACCACAGCTTGGGGACTGAAAAGGAAAGACAAACAAAAGAGCAAGACCATAAAAAAATCCTATTCGGCAAACAAAATGAAACCTGCTGCCATCTTCTCAAACTCAAATTTCCTAATCACAACCTTGGTTAGATTTTTCCAAAAACAACTAACTTCATTCATACCAAACAACAGAAAGATTAGCCACTTCATTCAAACAAACGAAAAAAAACTTAGCAAAACATCAGTGGTTTCAAACTTCAGCAAGCAAAGGAGCCTGCTGCGATTTGTTTTCAAGCTCGAGAAGAGGAAAAAAAATGGAGCCTGCTGCAATATTTGTCCACAAACTTCTACCATCGAATGCAAACTTTTAGCAAACAAAGTTCATGCAAAACCTTCTAATCATCTCCAGTCAAGAACATTTAACACTCCAATGAATAAACGAAAACTGAAGCCATTGCCTATGAATGAAAATTTTTCAGCAAACCGAGAGTGAAACTTGCTGCAATTTTCTATTGCAGCATCTCCCTTGCTCAGCCTAGACGAATTCAGGTAGGACAAACCAAATGCAAGAACCTAGAGGCACAATCTTGGGGAAGGGAGAGGGGAAGGACAAGACACCACTAAATGATGTGAACACTTGCTTCAAAATTTCAGGTTCCTTACGAATTTCTGCTTAAGGAGGAAAAATTATTCCAACATTACAAGCATAGTCATACTCGAACATTGAGACTCAGAATGAAAGGAACGGGGAAAGGCTATACACATACGTGGGATACCATCGACCAACAAGCAAGACTCAAAAGAGAAATCAAGCCATTCCAGAAATTTCAGCAACCCAAAAAGATCGAATGGACAAAATTGCAACAGGTAAACAAGAACTGTAAACAAGAACTTGACCTTCATTAGACTCCATACAACCCTTAAGAATCACTACTACAACCGAGAAGATCTAATGCATAAAGGCAACATCTTTGGGCAGTAGCTCGTGAATCAACGCAAAGAACAACCATGGCAACCTCTGAACATACTCACAGGCCCAAACCAAATGATAAAGCATGTCCATCTGACGTCAAAACAGAACCCACGACTCTTAAACGGAAAATATCTACAGGAAAAGGCTAGAAGAAATCTTACTGTGAGCTTTCTGATACCGTTGAGTAGTGACCTCACTCGGAGAACAGCCGCAGGTGACAGTGAGACTCTTCCGCCTGGCCTTTTCCTCGAGCTCCTCCTTTTTCACGCTCCTCTACCTCCCCCCAGATTTTTCAGCCGTCGTTTTCACTCCCTTACTCTCCTGCTGTCACCAGAACCTCTCTATCTCTCCTGTTTTTCTAGCTTTCTCCAGATATTTTAGCCGTAGCTTCCTGCTCTTCTTACCCGTCGCCCTTTTCTCTCCTTCTCTCCCTCTCAGCTTTTTCACTCAGCCCGTCCCCTCCTCTCTTTGGTTTTCCTTTCTTTTTCCAGACTTCTGCAGCCGTCAAACTTTCCCCATATCCCACACTCTCAGCAAACCCTCTTGCTCAGCTTTTTCTTTCCGCCGTTCTTTCCCTCTTAGCTCTCTCTGTCTCGTTTTGCCTGAAACCCCCCACTCTAAAAACCTCTCCGTTCTTCTCTCTCGCCCCAGATTTCTTTTCTCTGGTTTTTTCTTCCAACTAGCCGTCAAAAGCCTCTCTTTCTTCTTGCCGTCAATCTTTCATCCCTCCTGCGGCTACTGTTTTATGTTCTATTTATATGAGGCTCTCAACCCTAAAACTTCAATCCTTTCTTCTATAATTGCAGCCCAAGGGCTGACCGAGCCTTCCTTTGCAAGCTGCGACAGAACGCAGCTTGCATGCTGCGGTCACACTTTTTTTTTTTTTTTTAATAATAACTAATTAATATTGACAACTAATTAATAATAATAAAAAAAACTAATGAAGAAATGCTAATTAAGATAAAAATGAAATGCTAATTTTCTTTTCTTTTCTTTTCTCTTTTTCTTTTTTCTTTTTTCTTTTTTCAATTGATAAACAATAACTTGCATTTGAAAAGGAATAAAATATATTTTTGTGAAGGATTTTTCTTTTCCTTTTCAATAAATTCCTACGCTAAAATGGCTAAAATAACTAAAACTAGAAGTAAATAAAACTAATTGTGACAAATAAAAATAGAACAAATAAAAAATGAATAGTGAATAAATAAATAATAAAACACCAAAAATTTGGTGTCTACAATATTCATGTAATAAGTACCACGTAGTTAAAAGAGAGAGAGGACGAGAGCGATAAAGTACACTCTCGCCTCAGCAAGTTTAGGTATCATGTATAACATTTGTACAATTAATATTTCAATCATATAAGTATGTAATATGTACTTGACACTCACCAATTCCCAACAAAAGTGAGTGAAAAGTCTTTAATTATCCGCTTTAGGATTCTTTTCGATGCCTTCTTGATCGCCTGAAGAAACGACTAACAATTACCCTCACATTTTCACAAATTCCTTATCAGTTAAGGAAGAATGAACACTAGCTTTAAAATTCAAGTAAATGTCCTTATAAGCTTCACTTTATCGAAAATCAAGATTCAAAAGTGAGGAGTTTAAAGCTACTTGGGAAACTCATATTCCCCATGAAATCGGGTTCAAAATGTTCAGCCAATATCGAGAAAAGAAGTCAAGTTCCCAAAATTGCATTTTTTAAGAAATTGGCAAATTTCAGTTTTGCATGCCAAATTTAGAAAAATCAGATCTTGCACTCAGTAAGTTCAAAATTGGAAAACTTTATACCATTGGAATCTTGATTCATAGTACTAAAAGTTTCTAGAAGACACTTTTTCAAGATTCTAAACGGAAAACATTCAAACTTCAGCTCAAAGTGGCTGATTTGAGCACATAAGACAGTTTCAGTTTTGTTTTTCGGTAAACTTTGGAAGTTCGGGAAAATTCACAAAACATGAACTAACCTCTGAAATTTGTAATAATATTAGAGTTCCCATCAAGGTTTTAAACATGACAAACAGAACTAAATTCAAAGTTTTGAGAATTGAGATATAGCAGCTCAAAGTCGGCCGAAAATTACTCACTGATCAAGAATTTCCAGATTTGAATGGCAAACTTTGGTACTTCAGTTGGGTGTCGAAATGGTCTTAGAACAACACAAATTTTTGTACAATTAAACTTCCATATGAGGACTACTCCTCTATCAAATTTCAGTTGAAAATTCACACAAAAAGGTAGTTAACAAAACTACCAAAGTTCAAGAAATTTCCAAGACAAATTTGTCTTTTTGCTTTCTTTTCCCTTTTCAAACATTTTGCACCACGAAATCAGTCCCATTTTTGTTCATTTGTGAAACCAAGGACCAAGAAATATTTCATAAGCAGTTTATAGTTGGTTGACATCAAAATTTTCAAAACAACACATCTCACAAGTAAGCAAACCAGTCGGCCAGCCAAAAGAAAGGTTTTCCAGCTCTGCTGCAGTTTACAAATTTGACCATATCTCACTCAATACAACTTGAAATTGAGAATGGTTGGGGGTGTGAAAACTAGATTCAAAAGGCTACTTTTTAGTCAGAAGAAGTTGTTCTGAAAATCAGTTCATAGGTAGCTCGAATTCAAGCGACAAGTTGCAGTTTCCCACTGCTATTCGAACAGAACAGTAGAACAGAACAGGAAACTTTGGTGAACTACTACGGTTCACTCAGTTCAAATTAGTAGGTGTATTTTACACTGTTAGAAAATTACGGATGTCTAGTTTTGAATGCCACTAACGGCACTCAATTCTGACTTCCGTACATAGATATATTCGTTCAAAGAAGACTGCCAGTGGACCACTGCTACATGAATTTTTCAGATCTGTTCTTGACAAAATTCAATTTTTATCCAACCAATTCAAATGATTTTTGGTAGAAACTTTATACACACCATATACAACATATATACATCAGTTTCAAAGTCATTTGAGCAACAAAAATTCGAACCAAAGGCCCGGCAAAAACAGGACAGATTTCGGCCGGCCTTTCTATGCAATTTCCTTCGATTTTCCTTTCACTTTTCCAACAAATATCATCTTGTTCACCACTTAATTAACACAAACAACACTTATTATCATCATAACAGCCCATACAACCAAGGTTAGATTTCATAGAGCCCACTTCAACCATTCCAATTCAAATAACAACCTCAATAATGAAGCTACAAGCTTCATAGCCAAGATTAAACCCACTAAAATCGAGATTAGAAGATTGGATGCTTACCTCTAATCCTTGAGAAAAATCAGAAATTTTTGCACCTCTAAAACTCCAAGAAAACCGTGAGAAGATGCCTTCTTTCTAGCTTAAGTGAATCTCCAAGAAATTTTGAGGTTGGATGCAAAGTTTAAGGTGATTTGGAGTGAAATGGTGAAGAATTTTCTTCTTCTTCCTTGCTTGGTAGTTGGCCGGCTATGGTGAGTGAAGAGAGAGAGAAAGGCGGATGAATGAAGCTTTTGGAGAAGCTTGAGTGTTTGTGGTTAAAATTTGAGTAAAAGTCAACTATGAATAGTGCGCACAGACGTGCGTTTCGTGTCCATTTTCTCTCGAGTTCGTTTCACTTGTGCACTAAACATCTATTGTAATTCATTTAATACTATAATTATTCACTCTTAGTAGTTTAGAATAAATTTCTTAAATCTCCATTTATCCGATCCAGGTCGATATACGCGAATTTTCGATTCGCGCATCATAAAGAGAACTTTAAAAATAATTCATGTAACGATAATATAACTAACTAATACTAGGGTAATAAGTCTTAAAAATAACTATTTTAAAAGTGAGACATGAGTCCTCAAATCTTCAAGATCATTGCACTCTCGGATCGAATATTGTTTTGAAAACGTGAACTCGTTATTCCTTACTAAATGAGCCTCTGAAAAATAAATTTTTCTAACGAAACGTCTTAAAAACATAAGTAAGGCATTGTTCCATGTAAATGGATTTAAAATGATTGAAACAAATTATTTGGAGAAAACGGATGAATAAATAATTAAATAAGCCTGTAAATAAGATAAAAATAAAAAAAATTTCGGGTCCTCACATCCTTCCCTCTTTAAAAAGAATTTCGTTCTCGAAATTCACACTTAGAATAATATCATACCCCTTAATAGTCATGCTTATCAGATCAATCAATAACTTACACTCTCCAACCTATATCTCACAATTTCTATTCACCCAATTAGCAGTCAAACTTTGATTTCTCCAATAGGCGTTTCAACTTCCAAATCATAAGGCAAGCGATCACGCTTTACTTGTACCATTCATGAAACTAGGGTTTAAACAAGAATAATTTGCTCTATGGTCAATTAAAACTCTAGTCAAAAGATTCAATCTTGTAGCTTGAAACTCGAATAGAATGATATATTTTCAATAGAAGACTAAGTTTACCAAAATTTTTGGACTCAATTTTTCCAAAACCATTTTCTGGTATTCGATTTTCAAAATTGACAATTTTAGTAATAACCTGGTCTCTTTTGTCCCAAACGACCAACAAAAAAAATATTTTTTTTTGAAAGTTCAAATGTTCATAAAAGGTTGAAACATGTCCACAAGATCAATCACAAGATACGTGTAGAACAATTATTAAAATGTCACAGGGGAGAACCTCACAAAATAACCAAATAGGTCAATCCATTATAACACTGGCAGGTCTAATTTTCTTATTCATTTCCAACTCATAGCCAACACTAGGATCCCATTGAATTATATAAGACCATCCATCAATCTTTTCTTCCATGATCCCTCATCTTTCTCAGGAGTGCCCACGACCTTCTACGGCTATTTATAGTTTTATGTATGTCTAAATGCAAAATAAAACAATTATGCGAGTAAACACTTTAAAAATAAAAGACAACATGAAAAACATTTGAAATAAAACAACTAGCATATATTAACATTTCAAGGTTTGTAAAATTAGCAAGTCACGGGGCATTTACAAAAATTATAGCACACAGGTGCCACAGAGATGCAATTAGCCAAGCACGACAAAAGTAAAGTTCAGGTGCCTCAAAAGTAAGCCACACAGTCAAGCAAAATACAATGGCCTTGACACTAACATCACCCCAGCTATTTCTAACCACAAAAGTCAAAAGTCTGTCACTCTAGTTCTAATCCACAGTAGGGTTATCAGGTGGAATCTCCTCCTCAGGGTCCTCTTTCGGATCCTCCTCCTCAGGAGTGCCCTCAGGAGTCGGATTCTGTACAGTATCCATCACTTCATCAATCAGCATAGAGGTGTCGGCTAGAATCCCGGAAACCCGATCCCGATTCTAGTGAGTCGAGCTCTAACCCTTCGAATCTCGCTACGCGCGGCCTCAATCCTAGACACCTCATTCACAATAGTCCCCTCTAAATCCTCAATCCTCACGCCCTGAGCGTCTACCATAGCGCTCAACTTTTCGATCTCCTGAAGTAGAGCTTGGTTGGTATCCACCAACTGGCGACTCTCATTGTCAATAGCAAACACGAGGTCATTCAGGTAAGCGTATGTCGTCCTACAAGGACAACGGAGAATCCTCGAAGCAGGTGAGTAACATACACGAGCTCCCCTACCATGAGTTAAGTAGTAAATAGGCCTAAGAGGTTCTACGTGACCATTAGCATGTCCATTTTCATTATCCATCCCTGCAAAATAACCACAATGTCCAGATTAGAACCTTAAAATTACTAACTTGAGAGTAAACATTACTTAAGGTACAACTAAATTGTCTAGTCACTATCCTTGAGAGTAAAGTTTCTAAAATATCTCCCCAAATAATTTTTAAAATATCCTTGAGAGTAAAGTTTCTAAAATATCTTTAAACCTAGACTCTGATTTTCATCCCTACAAGTAGTCACTTAATTTTCGAACCAGTCCCGCAGTCCGGTATCCTAAACTTTTAGTCTAAAATACACTACAAAGATCTGAAACCTAAATTCTGATACCAACTGTGATGCCCCCACTTCTTTCAAGGATGAACCCAAGGGTATCCGCGGAACGCCTGCCCAGTTCTCGTCAGGACTCGATACAATTTCAATTCAAACTTAAGATAAACAACTAAGGAATAACAATTGAAGTAGGTAAAGTCACTTCCTTAAACGAACTTTCAAGTTTTATAACTTAAGTTCTCAAAAGTACATAACTTTTCCTAGAATACAGTCTCCAAAAGTCATCTAATCAATTACATTCAAAATTCTAATCAAAAGGGCCATTAATTCGACCTCTCCATAATTCCTTCCATTTGATGTGAGAACTCGAAAATTTTCTTATTTTTATCTTATTTACTGGCTTATTTAATTATTTATTCACCCATTTTCTCCGAATAATTTATTTCAATCATTTTAAATCCATTTACATGGAACAATCTCTTACTTATGTTTTTAGGACGTTTCGTTAAAAAAATTTATTTTTCGATAGCTCGTTTATTAAGGAATAACGAGTTCACGTTTTCGAGACAATATTCGATCCCAAAGTGCAATGATCTTGAAGATTTGAGAACTCATGTCTTATTCTTAAAATAGTTATTTTTAAGATTTATTACCCTAGTATTAGTTAGTTATATTATTGTTACATGAATTCCTTTTAAAGTTCGTCTTATCGCGCGCGAATCAGAAATTCGCGTATATCGACCTGGATCGGATAAATAGAGATTTAAGAAATTTATTCTAAACTACTAAGAGTGAATAATTATAGTATTAAAGGAATTACATTAGAGATTTAGGGGACAAATGAAACGAACTCGAGATAAAACGGACACGAAACGCGCACGTGCGCGCACTATTCATAGTTGACTTTTGCTCAAATTTTAACCACAAACACTCAAGCTTCTCCAAGAAGCTTCATTCATCCGCCTTTCTCTCTCTCTTCACTCGCCATATCCAGCCAACCTCCAAGCAAGGAAGAAGAAGAAAACTCTTCACCATTTCACTCCAAATCCTACTCCACATCACCTTAAACTTTGCATCCAACCTCAAAATATTTTGGAGATCCACTTAAACTAGAAAGAATGCATCTTCTCATGGTTTTCTTGGAGTTTTAGAGGTGCAAAAATTTCTGATTTTTCTCAAGGATTAGAGGTAAGCATCCAATCTTCTAATCTCGGCTTTAGTGGGTTTAATCTTGGCTATGAAGCTTGTAGCTTCATTATTGAGGTTGTTATTTGAATTGGAATGGTTAAAGTGGGCTCTATGAAATTTCACCTTGGTAGTATGGGTTGTTATGATGATAATAAGTGTTGTTTGTGTTAATTAAGTGGTGAACAAGATGATATTGGTTGGAAAAGTGAAAGGAAAACCAAAGGAAATTGCATAGAAAGATTGGCCGAAATCTGTCCTATTTTTGCCAGGCCTTTGGTTCAAATTTTTGTTGCTCAAATGACTTTAAAACTGATGTATATATGTTGTATATGGTGTGTATAAAATTTCTATCAAAAATCATTTGAATTGGTTGGATAAAAATTGAATTTTGGCAAGAACAGATCTGGAAAATTCGTGTAGCAGTGGTCCACTGGCAGTCTTCTTTGAATGAATATATCTATGTACGGAAGTCGGAATTGAGTGCTGTCAGCGGCATTCAAAACTAGACATCCGTAATTTTCTAATGGTGTAAAATGCACCTGCTAATTCGAATTGAGTGAACCATAGTAGTTCACCAAAGTTTCCTATTATGTTCTACAGTTCTGTTTGAATAGCAGTGGGAAACTGCAACTTGTCGCTTGAATGCGAGCTACCTATGAACTGATTTTCAAAACGACTTCTTCTAATGAAATGTATCCTTTTGAATCTAGTTTTCAACGCTACCAACCATTCTCAATTTCAAGTTGTATTGCGTGAGATATGGTAAAATTTGTAAACTGCAGCAGAGCTGGAAAACCCTTCTTTTTGGTTGGCCGACTGGTTTGCTTACTTGTGAGATGTGTTGTTTTCAAAATTTTGATATCAACCAACTATGAACTGCTTATGAAATATTTCTTGGACCTTGGTTTCACAAATGAACCAAAATGGGACTGATTTCGTGGTACAAAATGTTTGAAAAGGGAAAAGAAAGAAAAAAGACAGATTTGCCTTGGAAATTTCTTGAACTTTGGTAATTTTGTTAACTACCTTTCCGTACGAATTTTCAACTAAATTTGATAGAGGAGTAGTCCTCATATGGAAGTTTAATTATCAAAATTGGTGTTGTCCTAAGACCATTTCGACATCCAACTGAAGTACCAAAGTTTGCCTTTCAAATCTGGAAATTCTTGATTAGTGAGTAATTTTCAGCCGACTTTGAGCTGCTATATCTCAATGCTGAAAACTCCGGATTTAGTTCCGTTTGTCATGTTTAAAACCTTGATGGGAACTCTAATAGTATTACAAATTTCAGAAGCTAGTTCACGTTCTGTGAATTTTGCCGAATTTTCAAAGTTTACCGAAAAACAAGACTGAAACTGTCTTATGTGCTCAAATTAGCCACTTTGAGATGAAGTTTGAATGTCTTCCGTTTAGAATCTTGAAAAAGTATCTTCTAGAAACTTTTAGTACTTAGAATCAAGATTCCAACGATATAAAGTTTTTCAATTTTGGACTTATTGAGTGCAAGATCTGATTTTTCTAAGTTTGGCATGCAAAATAGAAATTTGCCAATTTCTTAGAAAATGCAATTTTGGGAACTTGACTTCTTTTCTCGATATTAACTGAACATTTTGAACCCGATTTCAGGGGGAATATGAGTTCCCCTAGTAACTTTAAATTTCTCACTTTTGAATCTTGATGTTCGATAAAATGAAGCTTATAAGGACATTTACTTGAATTTTAAAACTAGTGTTCATTCTTCGTTAACTGATAAGGAATTTGTGAAACTGTGAGAGTGATTGTTAGTCGTTTCTTCAGGCGATCAAAAAGGCCTCGAAGAGAATCCCGAAACGGATCATTAAACACTTTTCACTCACTTTTGTTGGGAATTGGTGAGTATCAAGTGCATGTTACATACTTATGTGATTGAAATATTAATTTTACAAATGTTATACATGATACGTAAACTTGTCGAGGCGAGAGTGTACTTTATCGCCCTCTCCCTCTCTCTCTTTTAACTACGTGGTACTTATTACATGAATATATATGATTGGTAATTGTACATGGATATGTTTAACTTGTGCTCTAAGCGGATGTATGTACCACACCGATTCGAGTGGAAGGTGCCTCTCATACCGTCTCAGTGCTACAATTGGTTCTCTGAGCAGTAGCATGTACCACATCAATTTGGGTGGGAGGTACCTCTCATGTCGTCTCAGAATCATAAACCATTCTAAATTGATTGGAGTGATGTCTTATCGACCACTGACCGATAGTATGTACCACACTGATTCAGGTGGGAGGTACCTCTCATGTCGTCTCAGAATCATAAACAAAGTATAAGTCGATTGGAACGATATCTCATCGACCATTGAGCGATAGTATGTACCACACCGATTCGAGTAGGAGGTATGTAACGACCCCACCGTACCCAGAGGCGTACCAAAGGGTTTAGCAGGCCGTTTACCTAGCTCGCGCCAGGACTCGAAATCAAAAACTAATAACAACTATTCACACCCAAACGGTTATTATACACCTTATATACATGCTCAAAAGTTCACTATGTACATCATGTACAGCAGCAAAAGTGTTCTTTGTACAATTCAAAAGTAGAAGTCCGGACTACGGCTTCATGCTATCACTACAACTATAACCATAAGGTGGACCCTAAGGGGGGTCCGAACACGTATCACTATTACTATTACACGCATTTCAATTGTCCAAAGAAAGGTATTAAACCTAACTAAACTAGTCGAACGTCCAAATGTGGTCCCCGCATCGACCCTTGTAAGGAAAATAAAGGAAAGGGGTAAGCTAAACGCTTAGTAAGTACGCAGGGGCAAAAGCGTAAATTTCACATGGTAGGAACAATTAAAGTCACATAATGCCAAGTTAAAAACAAAATAATAACGCAGATGTAGGATACAGATTAGCTTCAAAGCCAAGTAGTTTGTCATGATTGACCACCTGCCGATACTCCGTCAACCGCAAATTATGGTCTGTAGAGCTCCACTTGTCAACCCGCCATCCACCTTAGCACCCACACTGGCCAGTCACCCACACACACATAATAGCTCGAGCAAGGTTGGTTCATGCACACAGGTTCACATATTTGGTTCACAAACCAATTCACATATTTAGTTAACCTGATGATCTCAAGTCTAAGTTAGACAAGCTCCGACCAAGCCCCTGCCGGGTCGAATAGTTTACCTAGGTCCTGAGATCGGGCCCCACACATATCACAAATGTCACCCCTAACTACAAGCTCTAGGGGTTCAGTCCCAACAGCATGCTATTTACACATATCAAGTACAAGTACAGGTACATTTTAGGGTTTAGGTCGAGTGTGATAAAGTACACCATCGTCTAAAGTCCCTTTCATTCAAAGCATAACACATAAGGGCATTGACTTAGACCCATATCCCTAGATACTTACAAAGGTACAACAGAGCTACAACTAATCAAAAGCATCGTCCACTCCGCTAGCGGGCCCCAGCAGCCGCCTCTAGCTCGTTGCTGTCTGCAATAGATGATTGCGTCACATTAGACCATAAACGGTTATCAAATAGCAAATCATAAGTAAAACGGCAAAAACGAAACGCGCGCGCGCGGAAATGACAGACGGAAACGGAAACGGCCGTTAATGCGGAAATGGCAGATTTGCTACCTCTTTTCATTTTGATCATAAGTTGGGCTACAAGTGTCGGTTTAAGGCGTATAAGACGCCGTTTCGAAGCTAAGAGGATATACTATAACGTTTGTGAAGACCTCAAGAACTGAAACTGGGATCTTCAGTACTAAACGAACCAAACAAATTGGGTCACGAAAGCTGTCCAAGGTCAAATGGTCAGTTTCAGGGGTACTGGCCGTTTTACATGCTACACATAGCCAATTGATCTGAAACTTGACAGTTAGAAAGTTCATTCCAAAATGAACAATTTCATGAAGGCTGGAAAACCTGAATCCAAACGTAAATAGGTCATCTAGACCAAAACAGGTTCGGACAGATTAAGGTCATTTTCGTGGACAGGCCCTGTTTGATTGGCTATATCTCAGGTTTTATAAATCCGATTCATGAAATTCCAAAGGCGTTGGAAAGCTCTGATATAGGGCTATAAGTTTGGTGTTTGGTCACAAGCCCGATCAGCTTGTAACCTGGTCAAATTCGAAGCCAAAGTTCCAGTGGTAAACTGTCCTGGTTTGCTGTTTTGCTGGACTAACGCGCGCAATCGCGTGAAACAAATTCGCACCACACACACAAGATTCTAAGCCATGGCTACACCATTCTAACACATATAAAGCACTCCCTAATTGCCCTAACAAGACTCCCGAAATACCTCATGAAAACAGCCCCTAAACCCTAACCTTTTCTAACCAAAAGGCAAGTTCTACATTCATTAACATCTCTAACCAAAGCTAATCATATCTAACCAAGGCATAATCATTTAAGCCCTAATCAAACCCAAAACATCAGCCCCTCAACCTACCCAAATTTCGGACACCATCACACCTCACCCAACAAACGAAATTAACAACTTAAGCAAGTCATTTACAAGCTTAATTTCACCCCCAAAGCATTAATCTACCATAAACCATAGGAACCCTAATTTGTCTTATCTTGGCCGAAATTCAAGACATCCAAGTTGAGCAAAATTAAACCATAAAACCTCTCCAAATGCAAGCCAAACAACACGAATTCACCATAACATAACACAACAAGAAACCCTAGCCAAGAAACTTGTCTTGGCCGAACCTAGGGCTTCAAATTTCCTCCAATTTACACCATAGTATATCATCACAAACCACCATGAATTACAACTATATCATCAACAAAGGCAATAACAACAAGAATCAACAATTTCAAAGGCTACAAGCCTTCATCCTCCAAGCAACTTTCAAGAAGAGTTTCTTACCTCCAACTAAGATGTAGTACAAGAGTAGGACAACCTCCACCAAGCTCCTAGATGCTCCTAGCAAGCTTCAAGACCAAAGATGAAAGCTCCAAGTGCAAGAATTTTGCAAAGTTTCTTCTCCTTTTCTCTTGTCTCTCTCACGGCTCACTCTCTCTTTCTTTCTCTTGTTGTTTTGACTTATGTCACTTATGGTTCCTTATGTCTTATGACTTAAGGGTTATAAGACAAACCCATCTAACAACTCAAGATATTTTCCTACCTCAACCAATCACAAAATAGCATAGGAATTGCCTTTAAGTCCTTGCAACCTTGTCTTGCCAAATTCTCCATTCTTGCCCTAATAACTTTCATTTCTATCATTATACTCCATAGGACTTAATCTTAGCTTAATCCAAATGTCCTAACCTCACTTAGCAATTGCACTAATCACCCTTAAACCTTACTTACCTATTCTAAATCAATCTTTATCACACTTAAAATCAACCAAATAACCACTTTTATGTCAAGGCCAAAATTAGAGTATAAACTAACTTAAACACTTTAGACCAAGGGTTAACTAGGGTTTCTCCTCGTTTAGGGTTTTCTAACCTCTTAAACCCATTTAACCCTATATTAATCTATACAAACACATACCTACACATGTCTAATACACATTCAAACATGCAATTGCAATAGAAATGGCTACCTAGGGTTTCGCTTAAAAATTTTCCATTTTTTGAGCGATTAGGGTTTCTCAAATTCCCAATTAGGGATTTTCGGATTATTTGGAATAAAAATCACACTAAAACATATTATTTTCACATAAAATCCCAATTTAGGGCAACCGGGGTCTCACAACCTCCCCCTCTTAAAACAATTTCGTCCTCGAAATTATTACCTTTATGGGCAAACAAGGTAGGATATTTATTCTGCATTTCTTCCTCTATTTCCCATGTGGCCTCTTCTACATCGTGGTTTCTCCATAAAATTTTCACCAAAGGAATTTGCTTATTCCTCAATTCCTTCACCTTGCGGTCCAAAATCTGCACTGGTTGTTCCTCGTAGGTGAGGGATTTGTCTAACTCTACATTCTCAGTATGCAAAATATGGGTGGGATCTGGATGGTATTTCTTTAGTAATGAGACGTGGAAAACATATGAATTCGGGACATGCTGGCTGGCAACTCTAACTGATACGCCACCGTTCCGACCCGTCGTTGAATCTTATACGGTCCTATATATCTTGGTTTCAATTTCTTCCCTTTTCTGGCCGTAACAGTTCCCCTTAGTGGCATAACCTTTAGAAACACCATATCCCCTACTTCGAACTCAAGATCCTTCCTTCGATGGTCGGCATAACTTTTCTGCCGGCTCTGAGCTGTTAGTATCCTTTGGCGAATGATTTTGACCTTTTCCACCGCTTCTTCTATCCATGGCACTACGGTAGCATCTAGAACCTTCCTCTCACCTACTTCATCCCAGAAGATCGGTGAGCGGCACTTGCGTCCATAAAGAGCTTCATACGGTGCCATTCGTATAGAGGAGTGATAGCTATTGTTGTAAGCAAACTCTATCAAAGTAAGATGTTGGCTCCAACTTCCTCCCAGATCCAAAACACACAATCGGAGCATATCCTCAAGCGTTTGTATCGTCCGCTCCGACTGTCCGTCTGTCTGAGGATGGTAGGCTATACTCAAGGTTAGTTTCGAGCCTAAAGCTTCCTGCATCTTTTGCCAAAATCGTGACACAAAACGAGGGTCTCTATCCGAAACTATACTCACTGGTACTCCATGTAGGCGTACAATTTCTTCCATGTATAGTTGAGCTAGTTTCTCTTGGGAATATTTCATGTTCACGGGTAGGAAATGGGCTGACTTAGTTAGACGGTCTACTATTACCCATATGACATCAAGTCCTTTTTGGGTTCTTGGTAGCCCTGAAACAAAGTCCATAGTGATGTTTTCCCACTTCCACTCTGACACTTCTAATGGTTGGAGCAAACCAGAAGGCTTTTGGTGCTCCGCCTTTATCTGCTGACAGGTTAGGCACGTTTGAATAAATTGGGCTATTTCTCTTTTCATGCCCTCCCACCAGTACAACTTCTTCAAATCCTGGTACATCTTGGTCGTACAAGGATGTACTGTGTACCTTGACCTGTGTGCTTCTTCCAATATTTCTCGTTTCAGTTCCTGGTCTTGCGGTATAACAAACCGGTTATGGTACCGCAAAATCCCATCCGAGTTCATGTTGAAGTCAGGTATCGTTCCTTGTTGGGTTTTCTCCTTCCACTTCTGCACCTGAGTGTCCTCCTTTTGTGCCTCTTTTATCCGAGGGAGTAGAGTAGAAGTAACTGTTATATTGCTAAAAAGCACTCCTTCCGGCTTAAGTTGAGGATTCCATTCCCCAGCTTTCTCTAGTAACTCCCACTCTTTTATCTGTAAACTTGATACCTGAGCTTTTCGACTAAGCGCGTTTGCTACCACGTTTGCTTTACCCGGATGATACTTTATGGTGCAGTCATAATCCTCTAGAAATTCCATCCACCGACGCTGCCTCAAATTCAACTCCTTTTACGAAAATAAATACTTCAGGCTCTTATGGTCGGTGAACACCTCAAAAGTTACCCCGTAGAGGTAATGACGCCACTTTTGTAGAGCAAAAACTACAGCCGCTAATTCCAAATCGTGGGTGGAGTAGTTCTGCTCATGAGGTTTTAACTTCCGGGATGCGTACGCTATCACCTGTCCATTTTGTATAAGTACGCAGTCTAAACCCATTTTAGATGCATCCGTATATACCACAAAGGCAGTGTTAAAATTGGGGCGGAAGTTAATCGTCCTTTTAACTCTTGAAAACTGGCCTCGCACTTCGGAGTCCAAGTAAATTGATTGTGAATTCTTGTTAAATCCGTTAGTGGGCAAGCTATCTTAGAAAAATCCTTAATGAAGCGGCGATAATATCCTGCGAGCACTAAGAAACTTCTGACTTTAGTCGGGCTTTCTAGTCTCTTCCATTCTGTTACCGCTCTTACCTTAGTGGGGTCCACTGCTATTCCATCTTTTGAGATCACATGGCCTAAAAAGGACACCTTCTCCAGCCAAAACTCACACTTACTGAATTTAGCATACAGCTGATGGTCCTTAAGGGTCTGCAGTACTAACCTCAGATGTTGCTCATGATCCTTTTGAGTCTTAGAGTAGACCAAAATATCATCGATGAAAACTACCATAAATTGGTCTAGATATGGTTTGAAGACGCGATGCATCAAGTCCATAAATGCAGATGGAGCATTAGTCAACCCAAAGGGCATCACTGCAAACTCAAAATGCCCATACCGCGAATTAAAGACGGTCTTAGGTATGTCCTCCTTGCGTATCCTCAATTGGTAGTATCCCTGCCGGAGATCTAATTTCGAATAAACAACTGCATCTTGCAGTTGATCAAACAATTCATCAATAAGAGGCAAGGGATATTTATTCTTAATAGTCAAATTATTCAGCCCCCGATAATCTATGCACATCCGTAACCCTCCGTCTTTCTTCTTGACAAATAATACCGGGGCTCCCCAAGGTGATTCGCTCTCCTGTATAAATCCCCGGTCTAACAGTTCCTGCAATTGAGTCTTTAGCTTCTTAAGTTCTGCAGGAGTCATTCGGTAAGGGGTTTTCGAAATTGGTTCTGCTCCGGGATGCAAATCAATCTTAAATTCTATGTCCCTTTCCGGAGGTAGTGACGTTAATTCTTCAGGGAAGAGTTCAGGAAATTCGCACACTACTGGAACATTTTTAACTTTTAACTGCTCTTACGGAGTGTTAATCAATACTGCCAAATACCCTCGGGCCCCTTTACTTAGCAACTTCCTAGCCTTAATCCCAGAAATAAGAGTGGCTGAGGTTAACTTTCCTCGAACATCAAGTTGGAGTGTGGGTTCACCCGGTATATGAAAATCAACTTTCTTAGTGTGGCAATCTAACTGCGCATTGTATTTGGCTAACCAGTCCATACCTAGTATGACATCATATCCCTGAAGAGCCAATTCTATCAAATCCACCCATAATTTTCGTTCCCCAATCCATACCTCGCACCCCTTGTAGACCATATTGGCAAGTAAACTTTTATTAGTAATAGGGGTCTTGATTTCTAGGTCATATGGTAACTTTTCAACTTTAACATCGATATGAGCCATGAATGCAGGGTTAACAAAGGAGTGCGTGGCACCATGGTCAATTAAAACATTCGCGGTACGCCGAAAAAGAAAAAGCGTACCTTCGATGACAGCCGAAGGGTCAGTCACCTCTTGTTGACCCATAGCATACACCCTGGCCGACACTTTAGGTCGATTTCCCCCTGCATTGGCTGGCTTGGACGCAGTTCCTGCTGACTGAGGGGTACTGGCTCTTTCTTGCTGCAGGTTGGGGCATTGAGCAATCAAGTGCTCCGTGCTGCCACACTTGAAACACTTTCGCACCGAACTCTACTTCCACCAGTTATCGGAGGTGTGATTGCCTCCACAAAAACCGCAGGTCGGCCTGGGTCCTACACTGGGTCCTCCGCGCTGACCACCTCTCTGGGGCCTTCGCCCTGCCAGACCTCGCCCAAAATTTCCTCGGCCTGGGGTCCCTGCTGGCCGCGGACCTCCTGTACCTCTACCCAACTTAGTGGGTGGCTCGTTCTTCGAGCTCTGTCCAGGGGTGTAGGTACTCGAGCTTGGTTGTCTTCGTTTACGATCATGGAAAGCTTTGACCTGACCTCTGGCTGCATCTATCCTCTGCGCCTTCTCTAACGCCTGGCTAAAAGTATCCACCTGGGCGGCCGCTAACGCCTCCTGAAGTTCCACATTCAATCCCTGAATAAAGCGGCGAGTTCGTTTTTGCTCCGTAAGTACCAAGTCTGGAGCAAAACGGGACAGTTTGGTAAACTGAGTCTCATATTCAGCCACACTTGACGTCCCTTGGCGCAGGCGGATAAATTCATCTTCCCGCCTCTCTTGTACTATCGGTGGCAAATATTTTTCATTAAATTCCCGGGTGAAGTTGACCCAGGTCCAGGGAGTCTGCCCCCGCTCCCACTTGGCCTTGATTACATTCCACCAAGCCCGGGCGGCTCCCTCAAACTGAAAAACTGCAAAAGAAATTTGCCGCTCCTCTGTATATCCAAGTGCGGCAAAGATATCTAGCATATGGTCTAACCAACCCTCGGCTGTGTCAGGGTTTAGTCCACCTACAAATTTAGGAGGGGCAAACTTGTGGAACAGTTCTAGCGCACGGTCCTCTCTATCATTATTCTCCGCGTTATCCCCAGGGTTCCCAGCATGTTGACCCTGTCCCTGACCTTGTTGGTTTACCATTCTCTCCAATAAATCAGCCATCCGCTGAATGGCTGTAGTTACTTGGTCGGGTTCGTTCTCATTCTCTCCCTCCGAGCCTCGTCTACGCCCCCTACCTCTACCTCGACCACCGGCGTCCATTTAAGTTCAAAAAGTCTATAATTGAAACAATGTGTGCATTTAGTACTTCGGATGTAAGCGAAATAAAGAAATCGAAACATAACAAGGAATACAAGAAACACACAAAAGATAACCTCAAAAAGGTCATACTGCATATATACAAGTCATTCACAAAGCACGCCAAAACAATATACAAGTTAACCGACATCCGGTCGGTTCAAAACCCAATACATACAAGAGCACTACGGCTCCAAAATCTGACCAAATCCACCACATAACAAAACCCAAACGAGTAGCAGAGGAGTAAACAAAAATCCCAGAGCGGCCCTACACGCCTCCCCTAGGGCCCCAATCCCCAACCGATCCTCGGGTGTCGACCTCGTCCATCGGCTCCGGGCCGATAGCACGAGGCGGTGCCTCAGCAATCATGTCTAAGAGAGCCTCGCAATCTAGCATGATCCCCCGAACGCGCTCTCTCATCTGCCTCTTCATCGCTAGAAAGTGCAGCTGTGTCTCGTGAAGCTGCTGACGAAAGGCATCAGTCCTCTCCTCCTCCTCTCTCAGGCTCTGCTCAGTCTCCCTAATACGCATGACCTACCCATGGCCTACGTGTCTGGCCTCTGCCAACAAACGGTCCAAACGCTCGTTCGCCCTAGCCAGGCGACAGCGCTCGTCATCGACAGCTAGAACCACCTCATCCGGGTAGCCAAAAGTATGCCTACACTCACATGGCCGATTCAGTCGGCCAAACGGTGAGTACATCACATAGGGCCCCCCGGCCCTCCTCCGAAATCGCAGCACTCGACGGCGCAATACCTGATTAACCGGGCCCCCAGCGCTCGGAGGGCGCGGTCCTGATCCGGATCCACTAGGCTCACCAGGCTCCATCCCTACAAAATTTTATCATTATCTGGTCAGTTCGACGGCATTTCAGCTTAAAAGAGATCATTCAATCTTAAAAGAATCACGTAACCCTAATGCTTATTACATATGCCCTAATTGCCCAAGTCCTCTAACCTAGGCGCTCTGATACCACCTGTAACGACCCCACCGTACCCAGAGGCGTACCAAAGGGCTTAGCAGGCCGTTTGCCTGGCTCGCGCCAGGACTCGAAATCAAAAACTAATAACAACTATTCACACCCAAACGGTTATTATACACCTTATATACATGCTCAAAAGTTCACTATGTACATCATGTACAGTAGCAAAAGTGTTCTTTGTACAATTCAAAAGTAGAAGTCCGGACTACGGCTTCATGCTATCACTACAACTATAACCATAAGGTGGACCCTAAGGGGAGTCCGAACACGTATCACTATTACTATTACACGCATTTCAATTGTCCAAAGAAAGGTATTAAACCTAACTAAACTAGTCGAACGTCCAAATGTGGTCCCCGCGTCGACCCCTGTAAGGAAAACAAAGGAAAGGGGTAAGCTAAACGCTTAGTAAGTACGCAGGGGCAAAAGCGTAAATTTCAAATGGTAGGAACAATTAAAGTCACATAATGCCAAGTTAAAAACAAAATAATAACGCAGATGTAGGATACAAATTGGCTTCAAAGCCAAGTAGTTTGTCATGATTGACCACCTGCCGATACTCCGTCGACCGCAAATTATGGTCCGTAGAGCTCCACTTGTCAACCCGCCATCCACCTTAGCACCCACACTGGCCAGTCACCCACACACACATAATAGCTCGAGCAAGGTTGGTTCATGCACACAGGTTCACATATTTGGTTCACAAACCAATTCACATATTTAGTTAACCTGATGATCTCAAGTCTAAGTTAGACTAGCTCCGACCAAGCTCTTGCCGGCTCGAATAGTCCAACTAAGTCCTAAGATCGGGCCCCACACATATCACAAATGTCACCCCTAACTACAAGCTCTAGGGGTTCAGTCCCAACAGCATGCTATTTACACATATCAAGTACAAGTACAGGTACATTTTAGGGTTTAGGTCGAGTGTGATAAAGTACACCCTCGCCTAAAGTCCCTTTCATTCAAAGCATAACACATAAGGGCGTTGACTTAGACCCATATCCCTAGATACTTACAAAGGTACAACAGAGCTACAACTAATCAAAAGCGTCGCCCACTCCGCTAGCAGGCCCCAGCAGCCGCCTCTAGCTCGTTGCTGTCTGCAATAGATGATTGCGTCACATTAGACCATAAACGGTTATCAAATAGTAAATCATAAGTAAAACGGCAAAAACGACATGCGCGCGCGCGGAAATGACAGACGGAAACGGAAACGGCCGTTAATGCGGAAATGGCAGATTTGCTACAGATTTTCATTTTGATCATAAGTTGGGCTACAAGTGTCGGTTTAAGGCGTATAAGACACCGTTTCGAAGCTAAGAGGATATACTATAACTTTTGTGAAGACCTCAAGAACTGAAACTGGGATCTTCAGTACTAAACGAACCAAACAAATTGGGTCACGAAAGCTGTCCAAGGTCAAATGGTCAGTTTCAGGGGTGCTGGCCGTTTTACATGCTACACATAGCCAATTGATCTGAAACTTGACAGTTAGAAAGTTCATTCCAAGATGAACAACTTTCATGAAGGCTGGAAAACCTGAATCCAAACGTAAATAGGTCATCTAGACCAAAACAGGTTCGGACAGATTAAGGTCATTTTCCTGGACAGGCCCTGTTTGATTGTCTATATCTCAGGTTTTATAAATCCGATTCATGAAATTCCAAAGGCGTTGGAAAGCTCTGATATAGGGCTATAAGTTTGGTGTTTTGGTCACAAGCCCGATCAGCTTGTAACCTGGTCAAATTCGAAGCCAAAGTTCCAGTGGTAAACTGTCCTGGTTTGCTGTTTTGCTGGACTAACGCGCGCAATCGCGTGAAACAAATTCGCACCACACACACAAGATTCTAAGCCATGGCTACACCATTCTAACACATATAAAGCACTCCCTAATTGCCCTAACAAGACTCCCGAAATACCTCATGAAAACAGCCCCTAAACCCTAACCTTTTCTAACCAAAAGGCAAGTTCTACATTCATTAACATCTCTAACCAAAGCTAATCATATCTAACCAAGGCATAATCATTTAAGCCCTAATCAAACCCAAAACATCAGCCCCTCAACCTACCCAAATTTCGGACACCATCACACCTCACCCAACAAACGAAATTAACAACTTAAGCAAGTCATTTACAAGCTTAATTTCACCCCCAAAGCATTAATCTAACATAAACCATAGGAACCCTAATTTGTCTTATCTTGGCCGAAATTCAAGACATCCAATTTGAGCAAAATTAAACCATAAAACCTCTCCAAATGCAAGCCAAACAACACGAATTCACCATAACATAACACAACAAGAAACCCTAGCCAAGAAACTTGTCTTGGCCGAACCTAGGGCTTCAAATTTCCTCCAATTTACACCATAGTATATCATCACAAACCACCATGAATTACAACTATATCATCAACAAAGGCAATAACAACAAGAATCAACAATTTCAAAGGCTACAAGCCTTCATCCTCCAAGCAACTTTCAAGAAGAGTTTCTTACCTCCAACTAAGATGTAGTACAAGAGTAGGACAACCTCCACCAAGCTCCTAGATGCTCCTAGCAAGCTTCAAGACCAAAGATGAAAGCTCCAAGTGCAAGAATTTTGCAAAGTTTCTTCTCCTTTTCTCTTGTCTCTCTCACGGCTCACTCTCTCTTTCTTTCTCTTGTTGTTTTGACTTATGTCACTTATGGTTCCTTATGTCTTATGACTTAAGGGTTATAAGACAAACCCATCTAACAACTCAAGATATTTTCCTACCTCAACCAATCACAAAATAGCATAGGAATTGCCTTTAAGTCCTTGCAACCTTGTCTTGCCAAATTCTCCATTCTTGCCCTAATAACTTTCATTTCTATCATTATACTCCATAGGACTTAATCTTAGCTTAATCCAAATGTCCTAACCTCACTTAGCAATTGCACTAATCACCCTTAAACCTTACTTACCTATTCTAAATCAATCTTTATCACACTTAAAATCAACCAAATAACCACTTTTATGTCAAGGCCAAAATTAGAGTATAAACTAACTTAAACACTTTAGACCAAGGGTTAACTAGGGTTTCTCCTCGTTTAGGGTTTTCTAACCTCTTAAACCCATTTAACCCTATATTAATCTATACAAACACATACCTACACATGTCTAATACACATTCAAACATGCAATTGCAATAGAAATGGCTACCTAGGGTTTCGCTTAAAAATTTTCCATTTTTTGAGCGATTAGGGTTTCTCAAATTCCCAATTAGGGATTTTCGGATTATTTGGAATAAAAATCACACTAAAACATATTATTTTCACATAAAATCCCAATTTAGGGCAACCAGGTCTCACAAGGTACCTCTCATGTAGACTCAGAACCATAAACATATAATCGATTCCCTTAGCGATAGTATGTACCACACCGATTCGGGTGGAAGGTACCTCTCATGTCGACTCAGAATCATAAATTAAATAAGTGAAGTTCTACGGATTTAATTACCTACCCGGGTGACGGAGTGTCATCACGAGGAGGTATTGGATTGAACTTTGGCAAGCCAGTGGAAATGAGCTCCTGAGAGTTCCTGTATCCTACTCAAGTGTGTTTAATTGTTAATCATGAGTTATTCGAACTTTATAGTTTTACTTATTGTACAAATGTTATTGTTATTTGAAATATTCACTTGCATGCATTTCTTGACCTCACTGGGCGTCATCTCACCCCATTAGCTTTGTTTTTCTTAACAGGAGTCGAAATGGAAGGAATTATGGAGAGGTCGACTTGATGGCCCTTTTGATTAGAATTTTGAATGTAATTGATTAGACGACTTTTGGAAACTGTATTCTGGGAAAAGTGATGTACTTTTGAAAACTTGAGTTATAAAACTTGAAAGTTTGTTTAAGGAAGTGACTTTTCTTACTTCGACTATTATTCCTTAGTTGTTTATCTTAAGTTTGAATTGAAATTGTATCAAGTCCTGGCGAGAGCTAGGCAGGCGTTTCACGGATACCCTTGGGTTGGCCCTTGGGAGAAGTGCGGGCGTCACAGAATAACACTATTCAATGCTTAACACATTCATATATTTAAACTTCAACAATAGAAATTAAAATACAAGCCATTGTCTTTCAAAGAACAAAAAATAATAAAAAAATTTTAACAAAAAATTCATTTCATCTATAGACCACCTGCATACTTAAGATAACATTGTCCTCAATGTTGGGAGAAAAATTAAAGAAATAATAGTATGAAAAGAGATGAAAGTAAAACTCCCATGATAACAAATGAAGTGTCACTGACCAAATTGGGCAAGAGAGAAGTGGTCACTTACTATCCAATAGTCAAGATCAAGACGCAATCCTACCAAAATAGAAAAATAAGAGAACACTAAAAATAGGAGTTAAATACACTACCAAACAATCTAAACTAGAAAACATGAAAATACTAAGTTATTTAAACATCAACACCAATCCCAAAACAAGAGAAAATATTAAATGAAATTCAAAAAAAGAAAGTCAGGTTACGCCTCGAAAAGCACTAAGTTTAGTGTCTTCAACTAGACCAGACAGATATGATTATGGTAGATAAATGGTTCAGATGATCTCATTTCATTAATCACATGTTTTTCAAAATTTTCACAATCTTTTCCATCAATATGTCACTTTTGAATTGCCTAAGATGTAAACTGGTGATGATTGAAAAAAGATCTTAGCTCTAAGTCCTGCTCAGTAACATGTTTCTCACCATGCAAATTTTTAATAAGATTAATATAGGAACAAGAATCATCATAAGAAGCATAATTTAAGGGTTCAAAAACATCAAATTCTTTCTTTTCCTTGCCAACCTTTAAAGTTAATTTCCCTTCTAACAAATCTATGTTAGCCCCTCACATTACTAAAAGCCTCTACCAAGGATAATAGGCATAGCAATATCTTTCATCATATCAAGAATAAGAAAATAGGTTGGAAAATAATATTTATCAACTTTTACAAATAGATCTTTTATAATACAAATCGGATATCGCACTAAACAATTTGCAAATTATAGAATCACCTTTGTAGGTGCAAGATTGGTGAATTTCAACTTCCTTAAAAATAATAAAGGTCTTAAATTAACACTAGATCCAAGGTCACACAAATATTTATCAACAAAAACATTCTCAAAACAACAACGCGCAATAAAAGTCCCTAGATCTTTTATCTTGATTGGAAGATGATTTTGAAGCGCCACAGTACACTTCTTAGTAAGCAACAACCTTGCAAAGTCCTCCAATTTCTTCTTATTAGAGACTATTTCCTTCAAGCACTTTGCATACTTAGGCATATCCGTAAGAACTTTATAATCAATCCATATTTACTTGAAGCTTTTGAAGCATCTCTAAAAACTTTTGATAATGACTTTCATTTGCCTTTTTCTTCAACCTCTGAGAGAAGGAAATAGGAGGCGCATAAATTTTGACTTTGAGCATAGACCTATCTTCTACTTGAACTATGCATTTTTCCCCAATTTCTTCACTTTTATCATCTATCTCATCTCTTTTCTTAGGTACTCCTTTGCTTTAATAACGGGATCATCCAACACTTTTCCTAAGTGAAGGGGTTACCGCCATATTTGTCTCTTTGGGATTCACCTCCGCATTGCTAGGCAGTTTTCCCACTTCTTTCGCAGGTACCACCTTTGCTAATTGACCAATCTATCTTTCAAGATTCTATATGGATGCTTATTGAGACTGGGCAAGGTGGTCTATTTGATCCATCATTTTATCCATTTTTTACATGTACTATAGCATCATCTCTTCAAAGTTAGGTTTTTTCTCTTAAACAGGCTGGGAATGATGAGTGCAGGTATATATATAACAATTAACTCATCCACAGTCAAGTTTTATAATTTTAAAATCCTAAATACTCCACACGCGATTTTTTTGCAAGTATACAAGTTGGGATTGAGTATAGAGTATTAAGGGTCAAATCCATAAGGAAGATTATCAATTACCGGTAGTTTTTGAACTCTTTTATTATTTAGACTATCACCAATGTAAGAAATTAATCTATACTATACACATGAGATAAAAGTAATACAAATAACAGTGGAAGGCTCCTAGAGATATGGAATTCCTAACTACTTTTCCATGTGAAATTACCGGTTAATTGAATGTTATTATCTTGACTAGTTATGGCGTAATTTCCTCATATATATAAAATCTACTCTCGTAGTGGATCAACTATACTTGTAACTAATTCATATTTACTCTCATAGCTATGAAATTAACTACAAACTCATTGCATCTATGAAATTACATGAAATAAGTCATTAAAGTCACAACGGTGCACCTCTACTCTCATGAGTGTACTCCCTAGATTCAACACTTAAACTAACGTTAAATTCTAATATCCATTGCAAACTTAACAACTTAAAATTATCACAATTAATGGCTAATTAATCATGATTAGATAAGTCAAAGTGATAAATAACTTGCTCAAAATAACATCATCAAATAGCCAAGTAAATATCACTAATAAGATATAGAAAGTTCATCCATGACTCTAGGCATAAACTTTAACAAAATATGAAGAAACACAAATCCAAACTTGTCTAATAACTAAACATGAAATCAAATACAAGAGAGAAAGTAGTAAAAGAGATATCACACTTATCACATGAGATCAAACTCTCCATCTTACTCTTTAATCTTCATCCAAGTTTAACTACAAGTACAAGAAGAATAAACTACACTAACTACACTAATCTACCCTAACTAATGAACTAAGGAAATTTTAGTGAAGGCTATATTTTTGTGAAGTTTCTCTAGCCTTCCAAAGTTCTCTCAAATGCTCTCCAAAGGCCTCTATTTATAGAGAATTCAAGGTCCAAATGAGTTGTTTCTTGTAGGCAAAGTTGGCTCTTGAAACTCCCAAAAGTTGTTTCTACAAGATTCTATGCTTGTTTGCTCATTTCCAACCGAAATTCTTGCAAAAAAAAATTGGTCAAAAAGCTTGCGTGAATAAAGAACAAGTTAATAGCAAGTTGCAACCACAATTGAAGAATACATGACCTCAAAAACACGAATCGAGATTGTGTATTGATCCCACGTTTTGCTTTATTGTAGGTTTGCTCATTTCTGGCCAATCTTTATCCTTCCTCTGTTTTTGTACCAATTTCCACTAATATTTTTTTGATAATGAAAGTTGAACTTACTCTTGTACAAAACATGAAAGTTGTATATCTTTGAGTTAACTTTCCAATGCCTTAAGAATCATCCAATCTGGAGTTATGCGAACTACTAAATTACCAAAATATCTTTAACTGGTCAATCCCCTATTTTAATTTTTGACAACAGAATTGCACTTCTATATTTCAATATTTTGACAATGAAAATAACTAAATGAATTTTGAGGTCTTACAAAAAATGTAGATATATCTCTTAATTTTAAAATGGTTCAAGATTCACCTCAATCCAATACGTGTATCTCAAGATATAGTTGAAATACAAATAGGTGTTAAAGCTGAAAACTCTCTTTCTTTATTCTTGATTACATTTTTTTTTTGCACTTTATATTCTCTTTAAATTATTTCATGTGAGGACCCAAAATTCTCTTTTAGTATCTTATCTATTTTTTGTTTATTCATTTGCTCCAATTAATTTATTTCATTCATTTTAATTGCATATGCATTGTACATTGCCTCAATTTATTTTTTTTTTTTACATGTTTGCTCTTAAACTTAATTTTTCTGTCACCCAATTACTGAAATTTTGAGAAATCACGCTTCTCGAGGTAATATTTGGTCTAAGAGTGTAATGGTCTTGGATAGTTAAGGATGATCAATTGTAGACTAAGAAAAGTTAATTGAGAGATTCGGGGTGAGTGACTTGAGTTAATCTCAATTAAGAGCATTAATAGATCACTATTCAAATGTTGACTTTTGCACCATAAAAAGTGGCTTTATATCACTTCTTTCTTTCACCATTTCACATCACAAAAACACACAAAACTCAATCTTTCTTTCTCTCCCTCTTGGCCGAACCCTTCCCCTCTCCTTCAGCCAAGAAAATTTCATCTTCTTCCTCTTAATCTTGCTCACTAATTTTGCCCCAACTTGCTCACATCTTGGATCATCTTCAAGCTTGGTAGAAGACTTAGTGGAGGGAAGATTCTTGGAGGTTTAGTACTTGATTTCTTGAGATTTTGCTTGCTATCCTTGGAGGAAGGTAACCTCTCCAAGTACCAATTTTTCTTTCATCTTTTAGCTCAATCTTAGCTAGATAAACTTGGGGTTGTTGAAGGGTTCTATAAACCTTGACATTAGGCAGCATGCCTTGAGGATATTCTTGCTTTCTTGACTTGCTCTTAGGAAGATGCCTTGAGAAGGATTATTAGGTAGTAGACTTGAAGATTTCTTGTATGTTGGTTGTTGTTATGGTGAATTCTACCTTGGTTTTGGTGTGAGAGTTTAGGAGGAGAACTTGGAAAGAAAGAAGAAGGGATGCTGTCCAAATTTTGCTGGAGTGTTTCTCTTGTTTTAATTTCGAAATTTATGGTTAAATTGATACAAAAATGCTTGCTACATGTTGAGTTATGTGCATATAAATTATCTTCCAAAAATCACTTCATTTGAATGAGTTAAAGTTAAGCTTAAAGGAGGGGAACAAACCTGAAAATTTTTTAGCAGGGCAACCAATACTGTTCACTAAACAGAACGTAATTTTTCGTGCAGGAGTCAAAATCCAGTGTCGTTTGCTGCATGTGAAAGTAGACTCCGAGGGCTTTCTAACGGTATAAAATACACATGTTATTTTATTTTCTATGAGTCGCAGTAAACCAAAAAATTTGGCTGTTTTCTCTTACTGTTTTAACTATGATACAAGAACAGCTGCAGTTTGTAACTTGATTTCACCCCCCTTACAAAATGAATTTGAAGACAGTTTCTATTAGTATTTTGAATCTAGTTTTCAACTTTGTAAACCATGCTAATTTTGGACATGTGTAGCTTTAGTTATTACCTAAATTAGAAATTGCGTTGGGTGTTCCAAAGCTGGAATTTCATGTTTCAAGTATCAAAAACCAGCTTTCGAAAAACTGTTGTATATTGGTGTAGAAAAATTCAAATTTAGTGTCGTTTGTTGCGTTTAAAACTAGATTGGATTTCTTCAGTGGTATAAGTTTCAGGCGCTAGTTCGATTCCTATGAATTTTGTTAAATTTTCAAAGTTTACTGAAGCAACGATTTGGAACTAAAATTTGACCGGTTTCTGATTTGAATCTGATAGAAGTGTCTTCTAGAGAATTTTATTCATTGAATCTATTTTTCAACGGTTTAAGATTTGTCATTTTTGGACTTATGAAACTCAAATTATGATTTTTCAAAAAACATTACAAAAACTAAAATTTTCCTTATAAAGTGGCAAAAGCTTAAAAAGTAGCTTGGAAACTTTTTCTAAGTTTCAAACCTAACTTTCTTAATTATTTGCACCCCTTTCATACTTGAGAAATGGATTTCACCGAGCACATGAGGTTTCTCTTGTCTAGGATCGGAAAGTTTGATTGTTTAGAAGTTGGCAAAACTTCAAGTGAAATTAGTTTGTTTCTTTTGGCTCCAAAATAAGATTTTTCACCTCCTAGTCTTATGTCCTCGGTTTTCATGAAAATGCACCATAAATTGAGTATTTTAGCTAGAGTAAATATTGAGAAATTTCACTAGTTTCATATTTGAAACTTGGAGCTTTTAGTTTCAATATTTACTATGAAATAAGTGATGCTTTTGATGGATTTTGACTTCATAAGTTTAGAAAACGTGAACGCTCACTTATATTTTAAAACTTGGGCATAGGATTAGAAGTTTTAAGATAAGAAAATATCTTTTCCCTTTCTTGACTTTCGTACCAAAAATTAAGCATGGTATCCCTCTTTTGAAATCGAAATTTCTTGCCATGACTTGATTCGAAAATGGCTTTTGAGTCCTCCTTGAGTATTATTTTAGTAATTAAGTGAAAATGTTTCTCTTTTAATTTGACTTGAGCTTGAGGCTCTTGAGTGTGGGTAGTAAGGGGATTTTTTTTTATTAGCCTTGGTCAAATGTGCATGTCTCAGGTGGTCACGTGGGTACCGAGGAGCTCATTTGACCTCTTGCTTTTATTCTCACTTTGCTCTTGACTTTTGGTAAGTGCCAAGTGCATGCTTCATATTACTATGATTGAAATGATATTTGTAAAAGTACTATATGATTCTTGTGATTTGTGAACTTGCTTAGGTGAGGGTGTACTTTATCGCTCTCGTCCTCTCCCTCTTGAATACTTGCTACTTGTTATATGAATTTATATGACTTGCACTTGTACTCGAACATGCTTTTAACTCGTGAGCACTGAGCTGCAGCATGTACCACACCTTATTCGGGTGGGAAGTGCCTCTCATCCTGACTCAGTGCTATGATTGATTCTAAATCGATTGGAACATTGTCTCATCGACCAATTATACTTGTGGGGACGCCCCAACCCATTGGCTAACCTCGTAACTCGAGCCGGCAAGGGTTTGGTCGAGAAGCTTGGTGAACCATGAAAAATTATATAGTTTGATCTTTTGAGATCTTACTTGGCATACTCGAATAGTATTGCCATCTCGTGCTTGTTTGGTTCCGGATCCGAGAGGGTAATATGGTGGATGGAGGAAGTAAGTGGAGCTCTACGGACATGTTGCTACTTGAGTTGATGGGAGGTCAAGCAAGGATGGCTTGAACCGACCGAGACGTGGGAATAGCTCCTGAGAGTTCCTGTATCCTTTGTACTTGTGTTTTACTTCCTATTTGCTCGCTTATATGAAATTCATGTTAAGTTACTTTTAAGTGTGCTATTTGATTTAGTTCATGTTACTTGCTTGCTTGTTTGATTTTCTTGACCTCACTAAGCGTTAGCTCACCCTAAGTTGTTATTCCTTAACAAGTTTTGGAAGTGAAAGTTGGGAACTCTAGACTAATGATTTTTGGTTGAAATTAGTAAACCTTTTGTATGATATTGAGACATTTGAAGTGTAAACTTTGTTATATTTAGCTTTTGGATTGTAATTATAAATGGTAGCTTTAGAAGAATATACCTTGTATATTCGAAGTATTTCTTCAACCCTAAATCTATGGTTGACTTGTGGATCTCTATTAAGTTAGAATGAGTGCGTGAATCCTGACGAAAGTTGGGTAGGCACCCTGCTGATATCCTAGGGCTCGCCCTAGGGAGAGGTGAGGGCGTCACATTTCAAATCAGCAACAATCATTCAATTATCTTCTCCAACTCACTCTATTTGATGATGGAATAATTAAACCTACAAAGACGTGAAGTTTTCACTATTAAAATCCATAAAAATGCAATTTTTGACACTTAAACTATAAAATGCATAACTTTACTAGAAACTTAGTTAATTAGATATAAAAATAATTAAAATACACCTAAACTAAATAATAACGCACATTAAAAACACATAAAATACACACTTATTAGGGAACGATATTGGGAGTTCAACTTTGAATTTTGGAACCCAAGTGATCCCGAAAGACTAACTCCTTGATTTGTTTAAGAAAGATTAGAGTGATTCCTCAACCCTTCATTATACATGTTAGAGATAGGATTATTCCTTGGTTGCAAATTCTGCCCACCATATGCTCCAACAAAAATTACATCTTCTATCATAGCAGGGGGCTCTCTGTTGTAGTAGGTAGTAGCAGCATGCCCATACATATGACAATAAGAATATGGTTCCTAAGATTGTGTTTCCCTATTTAGAATGTAGCTACACCTAACAACTTAACTTAGCAACCTTTACTTCGTAAACACCCATTCTCTTTGCCCCGGATTGCCTTTTGTTAGGAGCTACTCAAGTCCTTTGAATTCTTGTCCCTAGTTTACTGTCCAGCTACAATATCTTTCATATTTTGTATTATCAAAGTCAACCCATCATAGAAGAACTACACTTACAATGCTAGAGAATACTGATGGTAAGGGCATTAGGCAAGTAACAACTTGAGATGCTCCTATGTATCATGAGTAGGTTCTCCTTCCTTTTGAGAAAATGTGTAAATCTTATTCTTTATGTTGATGATCTTTTGAGGTGAGTATTATTTGGTCATAAAGATGTTATAAACATCTTTCCATGTCCTCAAAAACCCCTTTGGTAGATTAAGCAGCCATGATTTCACACAATTTTTTAGACAATATGGGAAGCACATCATGCTTAGATCATGCTCTAAAATGCCATACAAAGGAAATGTCCAGAATATTGAATAGAATTCCAGGATCAAGAAAAGCGGATCTTCACTAGCCAAGCCATCGAATGTAGGCAACATATTGAAATGAATAGTTTTTAGCTCATAATTTCTGATCCCATCACTTAGCTAGATACAATGGGGAGAAATTGTAATTACGGAATATTGAATGTCCCTCAGACAAAGGGCAGTAGGCAAAGCCGGTGGAGATTCTGATTATTGTTATTGGCATTATTATTAGGAACATTTAATGTCAACTTTTTTTGGCCTGAACTACCCAATCCTGTTAACTCTATAGCAATGTTAATACCAGGCTTACATAATTGTGCTTGCTTTTTCAACTTCCTTGCAGTTTTCTCAATTTCAGAATCAAATTGTAATTCACCATTTCCAGATTAGGTCATAAACTATGTACCTAAGCAAGAAAAATTAAAAGTAAAAGTGAAGAATTGAAAATAAAATAATAAAATAACTAAAGTAGAAAAATTAAACATCATCCTCGGTAATGGCACCAAAAACTTGATTGGTATTTTCTGCAAGTGCATAGAATTGATTGTAATAGTAATCACCTTGAGTATTTTAGGGATTGAACCCTAAGAGACAAATTAATTTTCTCACTTTAGTTATTATAGAAAGGAACAAAATTCAAATTCAAAAAGTTTGTAATATCTGACTAAGAAATAAAATAACTATTCAAGTCCAATAAAACAAAGTTAAGAAAATAATTGGCAAAAGATAGGGTTTCAAGTTTTGATCTAGAGTTTGAATTAACTATCCAGTTATTTTCTTGACATGCCAAGAATATTTACTTTAGATTATCTTTCGATACATCTAAATTATGCCCAATTAAATCTCACATCTTTCTCGAAATCATATACATTTAATTGAATCCTTTAACTTCTTAGATAATTTGATTATGTCTTATAAATCCTTAAACTATTCTCTTGCTTAACTTAAGTATGTTTATCTACCTAGTACGTGGTTGTATATTTCTTCTCAGTTCAATATGAACCCTAGGAGCATGTCCATGGTGGTCAAACATAAACATGTAATTAAAACAAGATAGATAAATCAAGGCAAAAGTCAAGAATTTAACTAGGATGAATAATCAAAACTCCTTCACAAAACTTTAACCACAGAAATAATTTAGTTCAACATTGAAAACCATTGATAAATCCAAAAATTCAAACAACAAATACACTATTGGAGAATGGAGTAAGAAAAACTTTTGAATCTTTGATGCCCTAGCCTTCATGTTGATTGTTCCTTGATTCTTGTTTACACGTCTCTTGATTTCGATCTCTCAAGAATAAGTTATAAAAATGAACCAATGCCAACATAGTACTGTCTAACCTTAAAAATGTCCTAGATAACCTTTATTTATAGCTCTCTAAACTTGTAGCCCAAGTATGACAGGATTTGTTCTTGAAAAGTTGCCAAAAGTCGAGTCTGAGTAGAATTCTACCAATACCTGGCCCATTGTCTGGCGCCTATTATTGATTGATACAAAATAGTGAGCAACTTCAGCACATTTTCGGCCTAAAGTCCGACTCAGTCATTGTCTGACAATGATGAAATTCTTCTTGTTTTCAATTCGTTTCTTAGTCGATCATGTAATTTTACCTACAAAAACCAACAAACACTCAAGTTAGGCAGCTTCCATTCAAATTATAGCTCAAATGTACCAATTCATTGGCAATTAACACATATAAACTAGCCAGAATTTATATCCTATCAACACTATTCATTTATAACACAATTGGAGCAAAACGTGCAATGCAATCAGAGGGTCCAAAAAATGGGGATGTTAGACATGATTAAAGTTTTAATGTTCGTATCCAAAAATAAAGGTAGATTAAAATTATACCCACCGTTTTGGCTAGAACTGTCAATTGGGCTCTTTAAGTTGGGTTTGGATAAGCCCAAACTTGACTCACAAACTATACAGATTTTTTACGCTTTAGAATTTTTGAGTTCGGTTCTAGATCAGAGGGTTCATACTCAGATCACACTTTTATATAACCTTTGGGTTTAAATTAGGCTCAGCTCAAACATATAATTAAATGCATAATTATATAATATATATTTAATAATTATGAATTACTATAAATTGAATTATAAATTATAAATATTTTATGTTATAACATGAATAGTTATAAATTATAAATATTATTATATATATTGAAAAATGTTATTTTCACTGTATTTTTTGTTACTCCTATCATTTATTTTATCGTACAGCCTAATAAATGAAAACTATATGATTAAAATAATAGTGGAATGTGATTAGAAAAAAATGAGAGTGCATATTGTTGTGAAACTAAAAAAATAAACCATTAAAAGTAGAAAATGATGATTGTAGAGTAAAGACAAGGAAATAGTGAGAATGTTTCTATTATCCACTTATCAGGTATTCCAAAGGTTCAAAGGTTCAAAACTTACAATAGAGATTTATAAGCTCTCTATTTATAGGTAATACAAGGCCAAAGATACATGTACTCATTAATATAGATACATGAATTCAGTACTTCAAGTACACGAATTAAGTAGTTCCATAAATGAACTAACTAATTGTGAGAAGATACATGAATGTATCAACGAATTTTGTAGGGAGATGAATGTTCCGATGTATCTTAAGTAGATGAATGGATATTCATGCTTATCACTCTATTAATTTCATAACACCTGTATATTTTATGCATATATTTATACTTATAAGGGGAAAAGACTTTAATTAGATCTAAGCCTAGCAAAGCCCAGATTCGATTTACATTTAATTTAGGCTTAATATTCAAGCCCAAGTTTTGGCTGACAAATTAAACATTAGGTCATCAAGCTTTTTTCTGCCTTATTTTAGGTTAATCCGACCCATTAACAGTCCTAATTTTGACTCATCTAAATTAATGCCCTCACATGTCATCATAATTTTAATATTTTATTACACAAAAAGTACTAAAAACTTACGAAACAACTAATAAAATTGATGTGAGATGTGGATGTCCATTCCATTTCTCTAGAAGATTGATACATGTATTTACCTCAGAAGATTTATTTCTTATACTTATCTTTTCATGAAACAACTCAATTCATGATTTTAAAGTTTTAAATCCATATATGAGTATTAAACATAGTTCATATACCATTAATTTTGTTTTACCTATAAATAGAGGTCTTCCAACCGCTCTTGTAATCATTTGAGCAATTGAATAAATGAAATAGTTCTCTTTACTTTTGTCTACTTTTCTCCACTTTTCTTTCTTCTACATTTTGTTGTTTCACATATACTAGTATTAGTTTCACAATAAAAACATAACTTTTCGAATGCCACTACTTGGTTATCACCCGAAAAAAAGAAAAGAAAATAAAGTTTAGTCGTTTGATTTTAGTCCTTATTGGAGTCTTTCACTACCCCTGCTTGTTCTTTTGCATTGTAAGCTCTTGCGTTCAAAGCCTGCTGCAGACTGTATTGTAGTGTGTAGACTTGCCTCTGCTCCTCAAGCCCATTTTGCTCCCTTTGATTTGAGGTGAGGTTTTAAAGCTAAGCAGGTTTTCCTTGATAGTACCTCTTTTTAATGCTGTGAAAGAAGTTACAGGATCCAGATCCACGGAGTGATTCTTTTCTTCTTCTTATTCATGTTTCTTCATTCAATTTATGCGGTTCCTCCAGATTGTTCTCCTTTTTTCTTTTTGTGTATTTCTTAGGTGATAAGTGCTTTATTTTTCTTCCATAGAACAATACACGCATACAATTCAAAGAATCTGTCATTGAAAATACTCAAGAGTTAATTATCGTTAGACAAAGTCTTTGCTTAATATTAAAATGGTGAAACCCTTATCCATTTGTTACTCTTTGTTGTGAAAATTAGTCGATTAGATCTCAGTATTTAGTTTCTGTTATGTATGAAGAAACTTTGGTGAGGACTGTTTTCTAGAATTAATGTTAAAAGGGTTACTACTACTTGCAGTGTTAAGGAACAGAGCAGTTTGTTTACTGGAAATGGAAAGCTCAGATGGATCGAGATTTGCAGCGAGAACCAGGTTAGCTGATGAAAATGCAAGCCAAAAACGGACAAAATGCTCTGATGGAGTTGTAAACTTAGTTGATAGGATTAGTAGTCTGCCGGACTCAGTTCTTTGTTGGATTCTGTCTTTTCTTCCAACGACTGAAGCTGTGGCGACTAGCATCTTATCAGCAAGATGGAAAATTCTTTGGACTGCAGTCACTAGTCTTCATTTTGAGGATAGTGAAAGGCTTTTTAATGAGCCTTATAAAGAATCGAAGAATGATGAAAGATTTGTGAAATTTGTTAACAAGGTCTTGCTTCTCAATAATGTGCAATCCTTAGGCAAGTTTTACCTCTGCTGGTCCCGTGACTATGATGCCTTTTATATAAATACATGGATTGCCACTGCAATTGCTCGAAATGTTAGAATCCTTGACATTATAGCTGAGTCCGACACAGTTGAATTGCCTAATAGCATTTTTACGTGTAAAACTCTAGAGTTCCTTCAACTGTCTGGTGACCTGTTGATTAAGTCTCCAAGATTTGTGTGTCTTCCTAGACTTGTCACCTTCAATCTTATTAGAGTTGATGATAGATCCCACGAATCTATAGGCCAGATTTTATCCGGATGTGCAGTTCTGGAGTTCATGTATATCGAACAAAATGTCAATCTAGCTGCGGAAGTTATTAAAGTTATTAAAATTTCTTCCCCTACTTTGAAAACACTCAGACTGGATTTTTATGCGGATTGCTGTCTGGATGAAGATTGGTTCCGTAAGCTAGAGATAAATGCCCCTGCACTTGAGTATCTGTACTTGAAAGATAGAACAACTGAGTCTTTCAGCATTGAGGGCCTAAAAGCTTTGTGTGAAGCAGAAATTGACGTTTATATGTGTGATCCTCCTGAAAGTGATTACTGTAATTCAGTTGTCAAACTGTTCCTGGCGTTGCAACATGTCAAGCTTCTGACTTTATCAAGAGACACAATGCGGGTAAATTATGGAATCTCTCAGAACATTTGTAACTAGGGTGATTTTATGACTATTTGGTGTGAGATCTATTTGTGACTAACATTTGAAATTTGAAAATTTAGATTTGTCTATTCTGTTTCAATATTTGACTGGAGCTAAATAGTTCTAAGCTGAGAAGATTCGTTATAAGCCTAATGATGTTTCTGTAGGTTCTTGGCAGAGCCACTGCTCACTTCTCTTCAAAGTTTGACAGATTGACCACGTTGGTGGTGGAAGCCCACTGGTGTAAACGGAGTTGTTTGCCGGCTTTGCTTGAAAGTTCAGTCAATTTAGAAGTTCTTGAGGTTTTAACGGTTAGTTTAAGGCTTTCAAATAGATAGAAGGCAACAATTCATTTTCATTTGAAATGCCGATCTCTGAATATCTGCTTTTGTTGCAATTAGACTTTTTGTCGTTATGACTATCTAGACCTTATTAGGCTGGCTGGAGGAATCCTGATCGAGTTCCTAGATGCTTGCTGACGAGTCTTAAAGAAATTGCTGTTCAAGGACTTGAAGGCGGGAAAGGCGAGCTTGCAATGATTAGCTATTTTCTTAAGCATGGTAGAGTGTTGGAAGCAGTGTTTTGAAAACCGGACCGGACCGGCCGGTTCGACCGGTTGAACCGCGAACCGGCCATGGCTCCGGTCCGGTTCAATGCTAAGTTTGACTTTGTCAAGAAACCGGTCAAAAACCGGTCGGACCGCGAAAACCGCTGAACCGGATTTGAACCGGTTATTTCCGGTTTTTGAGTTTTCCACTTTTTTTTTTTTTTTTTTTTTTTTAGTTTTGCAAAATGTAGTTATTAAGATTTGAACTCAAGACCTTTGTAATAGAAGACCAATGTAGTAACCATTGCACCATCACATCTTATTAGTTTTTTTTGATAACTTATTTATATAAAACAAATACTCATATTTCTTTTGTTCCATTTTTCTTACAAAATATCATCCTTTCATGGCTCTTTCTTTTTAATCTTCAACTCTTTCTCTCTCTCTTTATCATCTTTTCTTTTGCCACTCATTTTTTAATCAAACCTCTTTATTTTTAATTTATTGATGTTTTCTTCCATATTTTAATTTTGTTTTTGTCCATTAAATTTAAAAAAGTTAAAAAAGAATTATTTTTCTTTAATCCAATTTATTTAATACCACAACCACTCACTTTTATCTCATTTTTTGTTTCTTATCAAATTTGCATTTCTATTTTCAATTCTCTTGATTTTCTTCGAACTCCAAACTTCCTTTTTTAAATTGTAAATTTAAATTCCAAAATGTAAATTAAAATTTAAGTTCACAATGTCTAAATTCTTATAGACGTGGATTTAAGATTTTTTTGATAGATATAATTGAAATTGAGATGAAATTTATTTGTTTTAACTTATAATTTAAAAAATTTATTTTTAAAAATCCAGGTTATTCGAAAATAGTAAACTTTTCATCATATAAAGTATTAAATTATCCATTACATGTCTTATTTTGTGCATATATATATTTATATAAATTATTTTTAAAAAAATTCATTGAACCGGGGTTGAACCGGTCCGACCGGTTGAACCTCGACCCTTTCACTTCACCGGTTCAATTAACGGTCCGGTTTTTAAAACATTGGTTGGAAGTAGTAGATCTATATTCTAAAGTAGATCTTGATATCGAGAAAAAATTTCAGCTACTTCAGAAGATATCCGTGTTCCCAAGGAAGTCAGACACATGCGAGGTTGAGTTTCACTGAAATGGCTTCAATGAACTTGTCCATTTGACTCTTTTTGGAAAGTGATTGGCTTCAATGTGTTTTGGTTTTATAGCTTTACCAATAATGCTCTTAGGGCAATGTTAACACTCAAAAACATATTCTATTTACTGTGCAATCTGGATCGACTTCGTGGTTCACGTATTAGTACATTTTGTACATGTATCCAATATAAATATAATACTTTTCATAACTAAATCTGATTATTTTCATGATTGATGCCATTACAATGAATAAGTGAAAATTGTGCCCTCTTAGTTAAATATCTGCTTACACGCTCCTTTTCATCAATTTTCCCTCATTACAATATTACAATAGGCTGAAAGTGAGAGAACAATTTTGCTTTGATAAAACACCATAATTTCATTAAAATCTACATTAATGGCAGCAATTGCATCAATATCTAAAGAATAGATACTTTAAATTTGAAGAATTGATAAAAAAAAAATTAGATTGTAGATCTTTAAAAAACTTACAAAAATATGGTAAAACATTTACGTCCCCAAGAACATTTATGCATATTGCTGATTAACTATTTCAAATGTAGATATTATGATGAGATCTATCAAATAGATCTAACGAATCTTATACCTAATAAAAGAAATAGAAATAGACCTAAGTCTAGTTGGACTCAAAATAACTAATGGGGTTTAGACAAAATTCTAAACTATAATTATCAAATTTTATTTAATAAATTTGTTGCAAAGGCAACAAATGTAGAAAAGTAAGCTAATCATTTTTCTACTGAAAGAAATTTCTTAAAAATCAATAGAACTAATAAATGTAGATGCGAAGTGGAAGTAAGCGACAAAAGATCAAATCAAAATGTTTTTAAAAAAAATCCTATTTCACTTTTCTTTAATTTTCAATTTATCTCGCTTTTGGCACTCTAAAATTGAATTACTTCCCTTTACTATTGTCTTGAGATACCAAATTAACAGTCCACAAAATTGGGACATCACTGTTACCTGATCTACTCACCTACAGGGTCAGTAGCTTTAATTTTTTTTTTTCGATGGGCAGTGAATAACATTGAAAAATGAAGTTTAAATTTTGAAAACTGAAATATAAGTGCTGAAATTTGATGGATTCATAAAGGTGCATTGGTTTCATCATCGGCTAAGTTGGAACACTGAATTGATATTCTTATTCTGTCTATTTTATGTAATTTGATACCAATATTATGTTCTAGATTATATCAAATCAGCTTTTTTTTAGGTTATCTTACTGCAGGGAAGATATACACTGGTATTTTATTTTAAATCTATCAATCCTAGTAAAATCTTGTTGATGCATATGTGACTTCTCGAGGATATACACTAATTAGTTATTCTGGAGTTAATGGGTCTTACAATATGTTTTGTGACTACAATAATGTATAGTTTCCGATTCGAAATTACAAATGGCAACATGCGGTCGGGATTAATAAGGGAATTAGTTAATTTTGCATAGCATTTGTAAGGCACGAATCTAGATATAACAGGGGTGGATTAACGTCCAATGTACAATCTAGAGAAGTTATTATGGGAATCAAAAGGTTCGTGGTGTATTAGAAACTAGAAATGTTGCTAGATAGACAGGGTAAAGTGAATACCTTTTAAAGTTTAAATTCAGTAAAAAGTACAATTTCAATCTTGACAAAATTAAATGGAGATGATTTCAAAGTTTGTAGGTAAAGGGTAACATTATAAAATACATAATGCATGAAATTTTAGTCGTATTAGGGTCGCAGAAGAGTTGAGTGAGTATAAGCTCTCACAAGTTGGCTAGGTCAATTGTCAACTCGACTTCAATTTTGAGGTTCGAATTGAGTTTGAGTCCAATGATACTTGACTCAGAGGTCCATCGAGCTTGACAAAACATATTTATCTATTTTTTTCATTTTCTTTGTATATTAGAGTGTATTTCTATTTTACCCATTCTAAAAGTATTATATTATTATTATTTCTTTTAGTTCAATTAGGCTTGAACTCGATTACCACTAGAATTAGACCTAATTTTGAGCTCAAACTCGAATTTTACTCTAAGAGTTAGATCTGGTCTTAAACCGCGTAAAGTAATTTGAGCTTGGTTCAATTGAGTGAAACTTGCCTCAAGTTGAGTTCACAAGTTTTCTTTTGGTTTATTATCATTCTACCCCTTTAACATTTTATGCTATTATTATTATTATTATTATTATTATTATTAGTTTACCCTCCCTTTCCTTCCCATACCTTCCCCAATCCCTTATTATCAGGCTCAATATTTGAATCCTAAACCTAACAATGGAGAGAACTATAAGAGGCCTTCCCTAATTATTGGATCAATTCTAGTGGTTAATACAAGTTGGGAGAGGACATTACAAAATAACCATCAAACATTATTTTTTATGCTATTACCAGTTTCCCTTTAACACTGTTGTTTAGTAACTTTACTCTCAAGACTAATGGTCAAAATAAAAAAGTTTGCTAACTCAAGTTAAATGACATGTTTGGCCCTTAGAATTATTATCACTTTACCCACATAAAGTATAACCTCATTATCAATTTATTCCTCAATGTTATTTTCTAGTCATGTTACTCTATTGTTAAACCAACTCAGCATATTGAAAATATTTTAAACAACAATACCTTCCTCTCTTGTATAATTAAAAAATAAGAAATTTAGAATTGCTCTTCTCTTTTATGTTGCCCTTTTTAATACCAAGAAAAAAGTCAAAAGTGTTCATTTCCTTTTTTTTTTGTGCACTCTTATTAACTAAAAAGAAAATTAAGAGGAAGAGAGCTTAATTCTTTAAAAAAGAAAAAAAATCAAATATTCTCATTATTTTAAAATCACTCCTTACTCTTCCACCTACCCCTCACATCCAACTCCAATGACATTAAAGTAATGATAATATTGGATTCTTTCTTATTTTTTTTCTTTCTTGAGTCTTTTACCTCCCTTTCTCCCATCTCTTGTTCTTTTTCTTGGTATTAATAGAAGTGAAAGAAAAAGAGGAGAAAACTCCTTTTGCTTTTATTTTCTTGATACTCTTGGGAAAAAAAAGAAAAAAAAATAATCATTTCAACTTTTTTCTTTAATTGTATATGAGAGAAGGATATTTCCGTTAAAATTTTTTTTAGAACTGGATTGATAATGATGGGGTAAATTTTAAAAACAAAATTAGATGGCAAATTAATAGTAGCATTATATTTTAAGGAAGTAAAGTACTAATAAATCCTACATAAGAAGGGTATAAGAGGGAAAGTGTTCTTGTTCTAATTTTTTCAACGTGTGAAGTTTACTCAATAATGGGGTAAAATGACTAAAAATTAAATGTTAGGGGAAAAAATTGATAGTAGTATTATAGTTTAAGGAGATAAAGTGATAATCTTTTTTTTTTTTTTGGCTCAATTGGAAACTCTGTCTGGTACAGTGTATCGCAGGCACTTTCTGGATCTCACCCTTCTTTCAAAGACAACTTGAAACTTGAAAGTTCATCTATGGCTCGGGTGAAAGACTAAAAATCGATAATGGGGTAAAATGACTAAAAAATAAATGTCAGGGGAAAAAATTAATAGTAGTGTTATAGTTTAAGAAGGTAAAGTGATAATTTTTTTTTTTTTTAGCTCAATTGGAAACTCTGTCTGGTACAGTATCACAGGCACTTTCTGGATCTTACCCATCTTTCAAAGTCGACTTGAAACTTAGAAAGTCCATCTTTGGCTGGGTGAAAGACTAAAAATCGATAATGGGGTAAAATGATTAAAAAATAAATGTTAGGGAAAAAAAATTGATAGTAATATTATAGTCTAAGGTAAAGTGATAATATATATATATATATATATTTTTAGCTCAATTCGAAACTCTGTCTGGTACAGTATCACAGGCACTTTCTGGATCTCACCCTTCTTTCAAAGTCGACTTGAAACTTGAAAGTTCATCTATGGCTCGGGTGAAAGACATTCGGAAGATGGATGAGTGGTATTTCTCTCCATTGTTCACCCACCCCCAAAAGAAAAATTAGTGGTTTTCTTTCATTTCTACCTTTCCATTTTGTGTTTTTTTTTTGTTCTTGGATTCTTTATTTATTTATTTTTGCGATTTGTAGGTGATTCTATGGTTCTGTTTGCTTCTGTCTTGCAAATTAGCTAGAGAATTTGTCATGCAAAAACTATTCAGTTGGCAATAATAATTGTTAATATATTTTCTTAGCATTAAACTAGCGAAGCCCTTATCTATTTGTTGCGCGTTTGTTGAAATTAATGTTCTCATTAACGTTTGATCAGATGCCCCAATTAGTCAACTTCTATTGTTAGAAAACCTATTAATTAGTTAAACTTATGCTATTTATTAATTGATGCAGGGTTCTTGTCTTCAGTTTCAGAAAATGATGAGGCAAAACTTTTAATAGAAATTGGCATCTTATTTAATGAGGCAAAACTTGGTTAAGTATCATTTGGTTGCCATTTTGCTACTGCTATTACAGACTTTAGATTTTGAGGGGGAGATGCTTAGTTGGAATGGCAAGCTCTAATAGGTATTGGACTCGTTCTGCTATTAAAGGATCAAGCTACAAGCGCAAGAGAGGCTTGAGCGAAGTGGTGAATTCAGATGTTAGGCTTAGTAATTTGCCAGACTGGATACCTTGTCACATTCTGTCTTTTCTTCCAACAAAAGAAGTTATGGCTACGAGCCTTTTATCAAGACGATGGGAATTTCTCTGGACTGAAATCTGTAGTTTTCATTTTGAAGATTTCAATGAATGTTAGAGCCGTAGTGACATTTTAAAAAAAAAAAAAAAGAGCTTTGTGAAATTTGTAGACAGGGTTTTGCTTCTCAGAAATGTCAAAACAACAATAAGTTCCGTCTGAAGTGGAAATATTTCTGCGAAAGCATCAAAGCGAGAAGATGGGTCAACATTGCAGTTGCTAGTAATGTCCAAGTGCTTAATGTCCTTCTTCATTGTGCTTGTGATAGCTGTTCTGGTTTAGGCTATAAATTGTGCCTAGGAGCCTCTTTACTTGTGATACACAAGAATTTCTATAATTGTCTGGTGATATTGTCATTGATGTTCCAAACATCGTTTATCTTCCTAGGCTTGTGAATCTGAATCTTGCTAGAGTTGCATTCAAATCCAATGACTCTGTCCAGAATCTTATACCTGGTTGTGCAGTTCTAAAGTTCTTGTCTATCGCAAGAAATACCTGGCATGATGCGGCTATAATCACAATATCATCTCCTGTTTTGAAAAGACTAGAACTTAAACCTTATGAAGAAAGTTTAGGTTTTTTTTATCCTTATGATTTTGGCTATAAAGACTCTAAGCTCAAGATCATTGCCTCTGTACTTGAGCACCTGTATCTGCAAGATTGCAAGATTGTGCCAGTCAAGACTTTGTTTTAGGAAGCCTTACCTCCTTAGAAGAAGTATATGTTGATGTTTCCTGCCACAGCCCCCCTGAAATCAGTTATTGGAATTCAGTTGTTAAGCTACTTGAAACACTTCATCATGTGAAGTTTCTGAGGTTTTCATATGATACCAGTAACGTAAAGCTGTTTGTTTTAGTTCCCATTAAATTGTAAATCTTATGATTCGGTATGGTACACAAAGAACTTAAGCTAAGGAAATTGAACAAGTATTTGGTCTTCGATGCTTCAATTAATAGGAAATCTGAGCTCAATTGTTCTAATGGGGACAAGCTGAATGATTTTTCTGTAGGCTCTTAATGGAGCAACTAACCATTTGTCGACAACGTTCAAGAGATTAACCACACTGGTTGTAGAAGTTTATTGCTCCAAGTGGAAATTCCTGCCAATGTTGCTTGAAAACTCTGTCAATTTACAAGTTCTCCAACTTTACAAGGTCAGTCTAAGGCTGTTGTATGTGAAGAAACAATGAAAATTACCACTTGTAGAAGGAGTTGTTCTGTTACACTTTCAACTCTTGGAGAATGTAGTGAACAGCTATTTTTTGTTGTAACCAGCCATGGTATCTATGTTGTCAAGAAACACATAATGGATGCTGGAGGATTCCTAGTTGCTTGCTATCAAGTCTCAGAGAAATGTTCGTCAGAGGATTTACTGGCCTGGAAGATGAGCTTGCAATGATAAGGTATGTTCTGAAGTATGGGAGAGTCCTCAAAAAAATGGAGCTAGATTCTGGTCTGTATGCTGATGACTTCAAGAAAAAGTTCCAGTTGCTTCAGAAGATATTAATGTTCCCCAGAAAGTCATTTACATGTGTGATTGCATTTTGTTGAGGTGCATAGATGAGCTGATTATGACCTTTTTACTAAGAGGTGATGTAACTAAAGTAGAATTGAGTTTTTAATTTCTACGTGTTAAGTTTTTTGAAGTTGTGTGTACAAATACGTTTTATGGTGCTGCTTACAGTTTTTAAGGGATAGGAACCATATGACCCAAGTAGCTTGCTCTCTGATTATTTTGCGTATGTGGAATTAATTGGTCCTTTTGTTTGAGCTTGATTACAACCTCTTAGTTTGGGCTCTTTAACTAATGGTCCCTGTTTACCGAGTTGCTTATGACAAAATACTACAGACTTTGGACTTGGCATAGCAGTCTTGCTTCAATTAAGAAGCTAGTTTCATACATAACGATTTTACTTTGTATTTGGCAGAACTCTGAGATATCATGTTTGTCACTTTTTCAACATTTGACAAAATGTTTTCATGATGATGTCAGTAATTTAACTACTGCTAGATTCAGATTGCTAAGCATGCATGAAAAGTAACTTCAAATGCAGCTCAGTCATTCTCAATTTTACATGTCAGTAATATTAATGCTTTAAATGGATTTCCTCAGTCCCTCGAACTCTCTTTTGCTGAGATTGATTTTAAACTGTGGTTGGGCATATGAACTTTAACAAGATTTATGCCATTTTATCACATTGGATGCGAATGATTTATTTGCACCTGTATCTATTTGCCGCATTGACTTTCTGTATACGTAGTTTGAAATTGGATACTTTAAGGTTTATGACAAGTTTTCCTTGTCCAGCTAGTCCTGGATAGGGATGGCAAAGGGGCGGGGGTGGGGCGGGGGACACCTCCTCCTACCCCCGCCCCGTTGCATTTTAATTCCCCCTACCCCCGCACCCGCGCGTCCCCCACCCCTTGCTTCCCCCGCCCCGCCCCGCTTCCACCGCGGGGGCACTCGTGGGGTTAAAAAATTTTATTATATAACTTAATTATAATTAAATTTGAGCAAATAATCAAATGCTAAAATATCTACGCATCACCAAATTATTATTGATTGTAACTTCACAATTAAAACTCATAAAAATAATTAAATAAAGATTATTTGAATACAATCTAATATAATAAAACAAATATAACTAAAATAATCAAGTTTTCACTTTTGATACAGTTACAATTACTAAATTATTATTGTGTTTTTTTAGAAAAAATGTTATTGTATTAAGTGTAGTTAGGAATTTAATATAAATATATTAATAAATTTAGTATAAATAATTAATAATTTTTATTAATAGACATGTATAATTAGTAATATAATTGATAATATCATTATATATATAATTATGTACATATATATATATATATTTCAAACGGGTGGCAGGGCAGGGGATGGGGTGGGGGAGTACGGGACAGGTACTCCCCCGCCCCCCCCCCCCCCCCCCCCCACGCCCCGTTTTGTAAACGGGGGTAAAAAATTCCCCCCCGCCCCCGGCCCCGCCCCAACGGGGGCAAGTGTCCGCCCCCGTTGCCATCTCTAGTCCTGGACATTAATATTTAGTCAACATAGTGGAAAAGCCCTTTGATGTACTATGAAAGATGAGTTTTCTGAACACCTGAGCTAAGCCCGTGGCCCAGGACATTAGCAGGTTCATTCTTCACCTGACCATTAGAAGGGTTCCTAAAGCTTGTTTGGTTCAGTTTCGGAATGCGCTTAATTGCTACGACGTATGAAGTTGGCTTTCCCAGAATTAGGAGACAAATTTTGGGTATGTCTTCAATCTATTCCAAGTCTTTGTCTAAAATCAGTCATATGACTGTATATAAGAAGTTAGAACTTTTAATTTTCTCTGCACTCCTCCTCAAATAACGGTTGCTTCAATATGTAAATGTCTTTGCATCCTTACATTTCCTTAATCTGAGGCTTCTAGGAGTAAGTGCTTGGGCGAAGGAGGAGAGTTGCTATATGTGCAGATAAGAAGTATGTGTTGGATAAGGCTCCATAAAATTTGTGGTTTTTGGGGCTCACATAACGGTCTGTATGCAAGAGACGTTGAGCTTATCATAATTTGGTTCCATTCAAAATCCACCCTGAAATGAGAGCTACATCTAAGTCATATTCGAAGGAGAAAAAAAAACTTTATGGTATAACGATGTTGGCAAAATTTTTTATAAAAAAGAAGGTATTGAATGGTCTTTTGGGAACTACACGACATGGTGTACTATAGTACAGGGCACATCATATTTTGTCTAGTTATGTGCTAGGTACTGCTACCATTTTTCTAAACGGTGATTGATTGGTACATGTGCCTTCATAATAGTCATGATAATCTGTCTAGCGTAATGCACAGTGGCTAGGCTGTTCTAAATAATTTGATAATCAAAAAATGGGCAACCAACCGTTGATGGGGCTGTTGGTTAAGGGCTGCATGCCCTGCCTGGCAGACCAAGGCTTGAACCTGGCTGTCAGATTTGGGGTAGAGAGCGAACCTTCTTTGTTTTTTTTTTGGTGGGGGGAGGGGGGAGGTGGGGGAAGGTTTAAAAAAATCTAAAATCGGCATTGCTCAATAGGTATTTGCGGATATTCAGTTGCCTCTTGATTATATGTGAATCGGATCATATGCAGATCAGCTACGCGCATTTGATTTGAAGCACGTTTTAGTTTTGATCTGCAGATATGAATTTGATCTACATGGTACTTTTGTATCATTGAGAAAATTTTTCTATTAAGATTAACTTTAAATCTCATCTACTCTATGCCATGCGGCAAGGAAAAGAATCTTAGAATTCTCACTAGTGCCAGGCTCAAGATATGGGGTGGGAAGAGTTCGAGGAAAGGTGGAAGGTCACCAAAAAAAAAAAAAAAAAATCCTATCCTATTCTAATTTGATCTCTTTTTTATCAAATTTATGTCTATATTCTTTTTCAACAATAGTTTTTTTTTTGTATATTGTGTCAAATTTTTAAAACTATTGTCATACAAAAATTTTGGATGTAATATTAAATATTATTTATTCTTAATTGGAATTCAATTCTTTTATGAAAAAACAAATAAAAACAATGATATAGATAACATAGAGGATCTTCTATCCCACTACGTGTACTATTTTTTGTCTCAGCATTTACTAAATTGCCATATATCCCTCGTGAAGATCTCATTTCAGCTCTTTCTCGTCTCTTTAAGTTCTGGCAACTACTTATAGGTTAGAATATAAAATACAATAGACTAAATAATAATATATAATAGAAAAACAAAAAAGGCAAAAAAAATCCATTTGATGAATCCATTTTTTAGTTAAATTTTGTATGTTTAGTATGCTATCTTTAGCATTCTACCCTGTTAGTAGTGTTCGAACTTAAAGGATAAGAAAAAGAATCGAAATGAAATATTTGTGAAGGGTATGTAGCTACTTAATAAATTTTGAGATAGGGCATGGCTTAAGAAGTGGGACGTAAGACCATTTGCGGATAGATTGCTTTGTGTTACAACCAAAAACTACTAATCGATTTGGACTAACAGCTCGCATGTCCATAGCATATATCATTGACATATTACTTGCGGGACTCTAAGGTCCCGTTTGGATTGCATTTTCCGTCATTTTTCATGGAAAAATTACTGTAGCGATTTGATGTATGTGAGGAAAAAAGGTAATGGGGAAATGTGTTCACGGAAAATGACGAAATTTTTCTACGGAAAATAGCAATCCAAGCAAAAGCTAAAGCTTTCATAATTTTATTTTCTCTTTTTGATTATCTGAATTCAACAAAGAAAAGATTAAAAAGATGCGGACAGCTTTACATGATCCTTGTTTTATTGATATAAATTCAGTTACAAAGGAAGCCAACAAAGTAGCTCATGCGCACTTTGCTGAAATTTCCGACTCTGTTGATTCCTATGAAACTTAAATTTAGCGATTCAAGCTGGACGATTTTCAATAAATTTAGCAATAAAATATTTTATATATAAAAAGAAAAAGATTGAAAAATTGGATGCGGATAAGATATGATTTGATCCACGTGAAGCAAAGTAGATCCGGATACGAATCACAAAATTGCTAATCTGAATATTAGTCAGTTTGTGTGTGTATTGTATCTGATACATGAACAGTTAATAGCGGTCATTACCGTTGATTTTTCTGTGATAGATGAAGGACCAAAGGCCAAAGAATTTTGAATTTCAAGCTTGTAGGGCGAGTTTCTTTACAAGCACTGAAATTGTGTTTATAGGCAAAGACATGTATACATTTTAAACTTTTCAGTGTCCTACCAAAAATTTGAGGTATAAATTGCTATAGATATGTATAAACATTGCCCATCAATGAGTTATTTATTTTCTGAAAATTGGGGCATCGAGACTCAGTAATGGAACTTCTCAACTCATTTGGTAAAAAAAGAAGAGAAATGTTAATTGCACTCCTACTATTTATTTTATCATATAGTCTAATAAATAAAAATTATAAGATAAAAATGACAATAAAAATACAATTAATAGAATGTGGAGTGCGATTAATATTTCTCAAAAAGAAAAATCCAAACATGCATCCAGCATCTATTGCAAGGTGGGGGATAAAATGACCAACTACAGCCCCTTCATGCACCACTAGAGGTGTCAAAATAGGTGACTTGGGCGGGTTTGGGTTGGGTAAAATGGGTAATAGGTATAAGTGAATCAACCCATTTATACCCATTTAATTAGATGGGTATAAATGTGTAAGTCAAAAAATGAATTGGGTAACCCAATTACCCATTTATAACCCGTTTATTTTAATTTTTTATAAATTCATTTAAATTCATTTTTGCAAACTAAGTTATCAATTTATACCGCTCTTTGTACCCATCATTAGATTTAAATATTTACTTATAATGGTCAATAAGCCTAATTACCAATTTTTTTTCATTTATACTCTATTTCACAAAATTACATATTATTTAATAATTGAATAATAAGAATATAAAAATTTGAACTAAGTACTATAAAAGTTAATATAAAAATTTAATCCAAAAATTTTGAACCCCTAACATTTTTTCCATGTATAAATTTAAAATTTCATTTTAGAAAGCTAAGAAAAGAGGCTTAAATTTATCATAAATTGGTAATGCCGAAAAATGAGCAAGTTAACAAATTAAGAGAAAATAAAATAATAAAATAAAACCAACAAATAATAATAATAATGAAACAAAAGTAGTTAACATCATGACAAAATGAAAAATTTTTTTAAAAAAAATGGGTGGGGGAAAAGAAGAGATTTAGGGGGAAGAGAATTCTAAATGGGTTAATTGGGTTTAATGGGTTACCCAATAATACCCATTTATTAAATGGGTATTATTGGGTAACCCATTTATACCCATATATAAAAATTTAAGATACCCATACCTATCTATTCATGGGCAGGTATGGGTAAATTTAGTTAAGTGGGTTGATTTGCTACCTCTACGCACCACTAACACTCCTTGCTTGCAATATTAGAATAAGAAAGTGAGCCATCTAAAGATGATGTAGCTAAGTGTCCATTTCATTGCAAATTTGCTCTCAGCCATTAACTCAAGATTATAATTTCAAGTCCTCAGATGCATCAACTCTCTTTATTACTTCTAAGATCCTGACCGAAGGTTCCACGTTTAGCTTGTATACTCAGAGATATAATAAGATTTTTAAGTGATTAAAATTTTATTAACATTTAAAACAATTGGTAAAATTCACGAATCTTTCATATTCGTTAGAGCTTGGCACACTGGTGAAGGTTTGGGTTTCCAGGTTTATTTACCTAATTATCCAATATATTTGTAACCCTAATACTTCATTTAACTACAAGTATATAGATCAACCTTGAGTGTAGAGATAATTCGGGTCGATCCCTCAGGGAACAAAATTCAATTACTAGAACTAATTAATTGCTTTATTATCTAGATAATCAAGAAAATTTTTTTAGACTAAATCAGTAAATTTCTTCAAAGCTAGTAAACTCAAATTAACAATTCAACTATTAAATTTAGACAATCACTTGAAGGAAATGATTCCAAAGTTTTATAATCCCTTGTTGCACGAGATAAAACTTAACTTGGTTGAATTGCTCCAATTTGATTACTTGATTGGAATTAATTTCCAATTGGTATTGAATGTTACAAGTAGCAATGACCAACATACCCTTGTTTAGCCCCGTCTATAAACATGGTTGAAGGACGAAAAAACGAGCTCATATAGATTTGTGAAATTATCAAGAAATCTAATTAATTCATCTTCTACTTTTGCGAATTTGAAATTTGAGTTTCAAGAATCTAGATCTCTAGATCATTACAAACTTTCATTACTTAACAATTGCTAAAATTGATTCATAATTGATGATCAATCAATTATAAATTTAAAAGCAGATTCAAGAACTAAGCAAGTAAGAAAACCTCACAAATCAACTGTAATCAAGTCATAATCTCATACAAACAAGTTCATTGAAAACCCTATGAATTCAAGTTCTAGCCTCTCTTGCTTCTAAAAAGGAAAAAGGTGGAAATACAACCAATAAATGTCATGATTGAGTTGCAAATTGAAACGTTCCTCTCACTAAGTAGAGGGTTTCTCACTCTAAGTAGAAGTGCTCTCTCTGGGGATAGGAGGTTCTTCACCTTTTTGGTGGGAAAAGGCAGCCAACTCAAACTTTTTCAAACACCCCTATTCAAACACCCATAATCCCGCACTTTAACAATAGGAGATTCTAAGGTAGATGTTTCCTCATCTCTGTCGGAAATTATGCAATCGAAAGCAGTAAATCACTGAGATACGTATTGCATGGATAGAAGTAGCTCAAGCGACACAAGCTCCAAAACTTGAGTAAGCTTTTGCCAGGTATAATGCGGTTCTGTGCTTCTATCTTTCCTTTTATTTTTAAAGGTAACCGTGGTCAGAGCAACTTTTTACATTTTCTTTTTCATTTTGGGTCTTAGTCAGTAAAACCATTCAATGTTTCTATTTGGTTTCTCTGTTCTCTGTTGTTTCTTTATCTGTTCGTACCCTGTTTTTAACCTGCGTCCTCTGAGTGTCGAGTGGAGTTTTTCTATCTAGCGAGGGCTGACTGTCCATGGAGGGAGATCTATAAGAACTTCTACAGAAATTTTCCCTGGAGGGGAATGAGCTCTTAGGAGCTGTTTTGGAAGTGGAAGACCTACAGAATGGTGTGAGAGCATGCGAAGATAGCCTCATAGAAAGAGTTATAGGAGAGAAAGTGACTAATTTTACAGGAATCAAAAGTTTTGTTGCTATGGCATGGGGTTATCCGAGGAATATGATAGTTATGGAACTGGGACCTAATGTGTTTCAATTCAATATCCCAAATGCTGATGAGAAGGAAAAAATTGTCAATATGGGACCTTGGGTGATTGACAATCAAATTTTAGTGCTGAACAAGTGGTCAGAGGGAATAGAGGAAGCCTATAATGCCTTTATGGTAGCACCCCTTTGGGTGCAACTCTGGAACTTGCCAATCCACTGGCTTTCTAAAGAGGTTGGAAAAAAGGTTGGTTCAGTGTCAAAAAAGTTAGAGAGGTGATAGTACCTTAGTCCGGGGGGAAAGAGGGTAGACACTTGAAGATATTAGCTCAAATAGATTTGTCTAAACCTCTTTTATGAGGTACAATGGTTAAGATTGCAGGAGTTCTTAAATGGGTAGCATTTAAATACGAAAGGTGTCCTGATTTTTGTTACAATTGTGGTATAGTAGGCCATAGTGAGAGGTCCTGTAAGGAGAGGAGAGTCCTGGGGGATGTAATGTAGAAAACCAATATGGCCCTTGGATGAGAGCTGGGACTTTTAAAAGCTCACCTCAAAAAAAAATCAAATAGGCCTGAAGTGTTAAGTGACAAAAGATACTGGTCCTATCGAAATGGAGATTTGGTTGAGCAGGAGAGGAGTAGGACTCTATTGGCTAAATGTCTACTGGAAATGCTCAAGTCCAATGGTAATGAAGGTGATAGCATCCAGGAGTTAAGAAATGATAGAGTAGATGACAGGATCGTGAAAGATACAGGCGCATATCTACATATGTAAAGGAATGTAAGGATGTGCCTCAAGGTGGTCAGGAGGGACAGTTGAACCTAGATAAGAGGAACCCCCTAATCTTTCTCTAGTGCATCAGGTCGTAGAAGAAGGTAAAAATCCAACTGATGTAGATACGATGGAGGAGGATAGAGAGGGTGAGATATTGAGCCAAAATCAGAATCAAGAACTGGGGACTTATGAGGAGTCAGTAGGAACTTTAGTGCTTTGCCAGGAGGGCCAATGTGATGAAAGGGTAGGGGCGGAGACAGATAAGCAAGCCAAGAGGACCTTTAGGAGATTGAAATCCCCAACCAGAACTAGAAAACCTTTAAGGGAGTTAAATGGTAGAGGAGATAGTCAGATGAAGGCTGGGAAGAGGAAGTGCCTGATCAGGGATGAAGAGATGGAGGATGCTAAATATGAGCTAGCATAATGGAAAAAAACTAAGCCTATGGAGGAACTGTATTCTCCCTTCCTTAAAGGGGCCCCCAAAGGAGAATGAGAATTATGGTGTGGAACTGTCAAGGAGTGGGGAGCCCCTTGATAGTTCCCCAGCTAAGGGAGGTGAATAACCTCTCCTCTCCAAGTTTGATTTTTTTAAGTGAGACTAAGAATAGGAAACCAGTTCTTGATAGGATAGCTAGAGGACTCAGGTTTGAAAATTCTGTAGTGGTTGAAGCTATGAATAGAGCAAGTGGCATGGCTTTGTTTTGGACTCAGGACACATACATTCTAGAAGTGAACACTACTGCCTTTACGATAGAGGCTAAAATTGAAGACAGTGACAATCAAATTACTTGGTGGTTTGTAGGTTTGTATGCTAGTTGTGATCAGATGAATAGGAGGGAGCAATGGAGGGTGCTCAGTAGGAGGAAAAGGTTACGGGGAGCTAGGTATTTGATAGCTGAGGACTTCAATGACATTCTGTCTAATGAGGAAAAGTGGGGAGGTGTAGTAAGAGAGGAGAGGAGCTTTAGGGACTTTAAAGATTTTATTGATCAAAATAACTTAGTAGATATTGGTTTTGAAGGTCAACCTTGGACGTGGAGCAATCACTGGAATGATGAAGGTGAAATCAGGCAAAGACTTGACAGATGCCTATGTAGTGTTGATTGGTTCCAAGATTTTGAGAAAGCAAGATGTCAACACTTGGACACTTTTGCTTCTGATCACTACATGCTTATGCTAGACACAGTCCCGGCAACAGATAGGAAAAAGAAAAGGTTCTATTTTGACAAGAGATGGCTTCAAAGGGAAGGGGTGCAACAAGTGGTTGAGAGAGCCTGGAATAAGGAGAAGCAAGGTTCTAGAATGTTCAAAATTACAAAAAAGATTAGAAATTGCAGAATTGAACTCTTGAAATGGAGGAATTCTTTCCAAGCTAACTCTAGGAGTAAAATCAATGATCTAAAGAAAGATCTGGAGGAAGTTAGGAATTCAGAGTCTGTTAATAGAAGGAAAAATCTGATTGACATTAAAGATAAGTTGAGCACTGCTTATAAGGAGGAAGAACACTTTTGAGACAAAAAGCTAGAATTAGTTGGCTTAGGGAGGGGGATAAGAACACTAAGTATTTTCACACCTATGTCAAGGGAAGGAGAGTGAGTAATAGAATCAGGAATTTGCAAAGAAATAATGGTTCTTGGACTAATAATGAGGATGGGATAGTGAATGAAATTTCTGATTATTTAAGGAACTGTTTAGAAGTAGAGGGAGAGACGACATGTCTGAAATCCTAGATGATATTCCACACTCCATAACTCAAGAGATGAATGCTAATCTGACTAAAGTAGTAGAGGAAAAAGAAATTCATGATGCTCTCTTTTTCATGAACCCTGAAAAAGCTCCAGGACAAGATGGGATGGCTCCACTATTTTTTCAGAGATTTTAGAGTACCATCAAGAGGGACATTATCTCAGCAATCCAAGCCTTCTTCAATTCAGGCTTCATGTTTAAATCCATTAACCATACGGTTATATCCCTTATTCCCAAATCCAGCACCCTACCAGCTTAAAGAACTTCAGGCCTATCAGTCTTTGCAGTGTGCTTTACAAAATCATCTTAAAAATTTTGGCTAACAGATTAAAGACTGTCCTGGACAAATGCATAAGCAAGACTCAATCAGCTTTTATCCCAGATAGACAGATCCTAGATAATGTGATTGTTGCTCATGAGTACATGCATTACCTAAAAAACAAAAGGCAAGGGAAAGATGAATACATGGCAATTAAGTTAGATATGGCAAAAGCTTATGATAGGGTGGAGTGGCATTTTTGCAGGCAATGATGAAAAAAATGGGTTTCTGCAATACATGGATTGATTGGATAACTAGCTGCCTGACAACAGTCAATTATTCCTTCAACTGTAATGGAGAAGTTAAAGGTTTTGTCTCACTAGGAAGGGGTATTCGACAACGAGATCCATTGTCTCCATACCTGTTCTTAATATGTTCTGAGGGATTCTCCAATTTGCCAAGAAAAGCTGAAGAAAGCAAGAGGATCACAGGTGTGAAAATCAGCAGGCAAGGCCCACTACTCACCCATCTTTTCTTTGCAGATGATTCCCTCATCTTTTGTAAAGCAAACAAGCAAGAGGCGGCTGAAATAATGAAAGTTCTAAAAGTCCATGAAATAGCTTCAGGGCAGCTGATCAACCTTGACAAATCTGTAGTTTTCTTTAGTAAAAATATGAAATGTGAACAAAGAGGAGAGATATGCCAAGCTTTAGGAGGGATGATGGAAGCCAAGCAAGGGAAGTATTTGGGACTTCCTATGGTGATATCCAGAACAAAGGATCAGATATTTGGTTTTGTAAGAGAAGACTTCAGAATTGGAAAAACAAATTTCTGCGCTTAGCTGGAAAAGAGGTCATGTTGAAGGCAGTTGCAATGGCCATGCCTAGAGATACTATCGAGTCGAGTCGAGCTCAAGTAGCACCATACTTGAGCTCGAGATCGATCAGAATCAGTGCTGCTTGAGATTGAACAAGTAAAAAAATTTGGACTTGAGCTCGACTCGATAAAATAAAATTAAACTCGAGCTCGACTCGTTTGAGCTCGAGTAAGCTCGAGTAAATATCAAGCCCGATCTACTCGAGCTTGAGCTCGAGTTTTGGAATAAACCTATAATTTTTTTTCAAAATATATAATATAAAAACTCGATTAAACTCGTCGAGTACTCGAGTATTTATTTTTGGAGCTCGAATTCGACTCGTTAAATGTAACGAGTAGCTCGAGCTCGAGCTCGAGCTCGATTTGACCGAGCTCGAGCTCGAGCTCGATTTTACCAAGCAGCTCGCAAGCTACTCGTGAGCGGCTTGACTTGATTGCACCCCTAGCCATGTCTACGTACATAATGTCATGCTTTAAGCTGTCAAGGAAACTTTGCAAAGACATTAGTACTTTGATGTCTAATTTCTTGTGGGGTGAAACTGAGGGAAGGAATAAAATGCACTGGATATCTTGGGACAAAATGGTAGCACACAAAAACACAGGTGGTCTTGGTTTCAAGGATTTGGAAGCCTTCAATAAAGCACTACTGGGTAAACAGGTATGGAGGTTACTAACCAAGCCAAACCTTCTTATCAGTAAGGTGTTGAAGGCTAAATATTTCCCTTAGGAATCCACTCTACAATGCACCCCCCTTAAGAATGCTTCATGGATTTGGCAAGGATTAATGGGAGCAAAAGGTTTGCTAGATGAAGGCTTGATCAGGAGAATTGAAAATGGTAGAAGTACGAGAATCTGAGACCATAATGGTTACCAAAAGCACTCACGGGGAAGCCATCTATTTGCAGAACAAGTAACTGTGAGTTGAAAATGGTGGATGAGCTTATATGTCAGCAGAGATGGAACAGGAATATCATATTCAGTAACTTCAACAAGGAAGATGCTAAGAGGATCCTCCGCATCCCTCTAAGCTTATCAGGGATAGAAGACAGCTTTTACTGGAAACCAAAAGCTGGAGGGGAATATACAATTGACTCAGGATACAAAATGTTGATGGACAAAGGCAGCAGCAGAAGGAGGTGTAACCTGGAGGGAGTGGGATCAAGCATTTTAGAAAGAAGCCAACAAATGACTCAAATGTGGAATACACTGTGGAGGCTCAACATTAAAAATAAAATCAAGCACTTCATTTGGAAGTGTATTAAAGGAGCCTTACCAGTCAGGGAGGCAGTGAGGAAACGAACAGGAGTAGGTGATCCTATATGCTCAACTTGTGGTGAGGCACAGGAAACCATAGAACATCTATTACTTAACTGTTCCCATGCAATGGATGTATGGAAACCAGCTCCCCTTCAATGGGATGGAGCAAAAGACCAGAAGGGAGATTTCAAGAGATGGTGGCTGAGAATTTCAGAAGCAAGGACTAGACCAGAAGGGAAGGATCATATTGGACTGACAGCAAATTTATTGTGGTAGGTATGGAAAGATAAGAATAAGAAGGAATTTGAGAGCTCAGCTAGGTCAACACCAATGAGAACAGTAGAACGTGCGCATAAAGAATGGATGGAACAAGAGGTAGAAATTCAACAGGGAGATAGAAAGAGTACAGAAGAAATAATCCCTATAAATGAACAACAAAGCCAGAGCATTGGAAATGAAGGGGCTATAATTATAGAAGTGGCAACAGCAAAGAAGCAAGAACAGAATGCCCTTGGAATAAGAGTCACAGTAAGAATGTGGCAAGCACTAAAATTGCAGATTGGGTGCTGAAAGAGAGAAGCATTGCCATTAAAACTGGCTCTGTGTAAAGCTGTGCACCAGCAGTGGAGAAAGGTACGATTCAACTTTTGCAACAAAGAACTATGGAAACAACTAACACAGCAACGACCAACAGATAGCAAGATGGCTACTTTGTTGGAGGATATTTTGAATCTGAAGAGACTATTTTGCATGTGCCCCTTTGGTTTGGAAATGGAAGAAAATATGGTGGATAGTAGAAAATTGAGTGCAGATGCTTTAAGCATAATTGTGGATGAGGAAAGATTTTTTCCTCAGTGTTCTTTGAACACTTTTTGTACAGTTCCCTCGAGCCGTTGCTCGTAAATGTAACTTGTTCTTTCTGATAATGAAATTTCCTATCGTTTCGACAAAAAAAAAAAGAGTTACAAATAGAAGAAATTTAAAAACACAAACCCGTTGATTGTAGTTGAGGTCTTCGATATTCTTCTTCAGCTTGATGCTCCAACCCAAACAAGATACAAGCTCTTGTTTTAGCTTGCCTCTTCCCACACTTAAAAGACAAGAACTAGGTTTTTTTTCCCTCCCTTATGGTTTCATTGTATTTTTGTAAAAGAAACAAGTGAATTTCCTCTCCAAGTTCTTCCCCCTTTTCTTGCTTTCACCCTACTTTATTATATATAGAGAAGCCGTGCAGTTGCAGCAAGAAAGAGAAGGTTATGAACAGTAAACCCTAAAAATTTTAGAGTGTTCTCCCGTCCCTTGTGTAACCAATCCGATGGCCAGTCCTGACCAATAGCCAGCTGCCCTGTACAAAATTGGCCACCTCTGATAGCTATCAATTCTGATCCTTACAAGCAACTTTGATTCAAGTTGGTTCAATGGCACGTCTTGACCAAGTTGTTGCCAGCCCTAAACATTTCTTCAAGTTTCCTTTGCGCACTTCACTTCTTGCTTTGCACTTGTGTTCAATGTTTCTTCACTTGAACTTCAAAGACAATAGCAATCACATAGAACTTCCTTAATCACAATCCAATCATCTTTGAATTCTCCTTGCAAGTTAAAGTTCATTTTGCACTAACCTACAAAGCAAGATTGAAACAAAATATGAACCATAGAAGTGTAGTTTCCCAAGGCCAAACACAAAATGCAGAAAATGTAACATATATAATTACTAATAAAAACTCCTAAAACATACAGAAAACAAACACATTATATCCTATTAAATTTCATGAAACAAGTGCTTGTCACACACTATGTACAAAAAGAAACCTAAAATATGCTTGAACATAGTCTAATGTTAGGATGGTTCAATGAACTATTTCGCATGTCAAACAAGTTAACTTTCTCAGGTACATATCACTATGTTTAAGGAACATTTACTAGCCACTAATCTTATAGTTTAAGTTTTATATTATCAAACATTTTTTTTTATTTTTTCCTACCAAGGAAGCGGTGAGACTTAAGAAGTGAAAATGATACAAGGAGATTTGAACTCAGAATCTCTAATTTCTCGGACCTCAAGTTAAATAAAGTATATACGTAGAAAAAAGATGGTATTATGCTTTGAAGTAAACAAAGTATGTAACTAAATCAAGGCCTTCTCAACTATCAAACATTGGTTATGTGCTTTCAAGTTAAATAAAGTATATAGATAGAAAAAAGATGGTATTATGCTTTGAAGTAAACAAAGTATGTAAACAGGAGAAAGATGATTATTACATTGTGAATTACAATTAGAGTAATTAAGAGCTTCAAATTTCCTTTGCAATTTGGGCATAACGCATACAAGTACATCATAAAATGACCTAACAACAAACCCCACTCCTAATTCAATGTTTCCCGCCTTAAAGTTTAAAGAAAAATTATTACCCTTCTATAGTTCTGGCTATGTTCTTCAACACTTGCCAAGCAGTTAGCGATGCAGCAGGAATTGATCTTGCTTCCTGTGGGACACAAAATTGTATGAATCCTTTATTGCTAGGGAATAAATATGAAGATTGAAGATCAAAATGAAATGCATAGGAAAGTAATGAACTAAATACCTTAAAATTAAACTATGGCATTAGTGCAGAGGATGAAACTAATTTATCATCTTAAATTAAATGAGGAATTAGTAAAATTTTCCCAATGTACATTAAGGCAGAAAATTAGGACTAGAAATACTAAAGAGATTTTTTTCAATTTTTATTTAGGGATAGGAGGACAAATTTCAATTTGTGCACTTTACATTTTATTTATGCGAACCTAACACTGGTAAATCAATTAAACATCATCAACACCCAAAATCTTAACAATTGTAATTTTTTTCATGTTTCCCAATTCTAATGAATGAGCACGTTGATGTACCAAGGAGTTACCAGCTGAAAGCAAAGTTTAGGCCATTATTTGTACCTATGCTCTGGGGCAGTACCAACCAAAAAAAAAAGCAAAAATACAATATTGATGTAACTTCCAGAATTTCCAGTCATGCATGAATATGCCCAGTGGTTAGAGAAGGGCTCTTTCTTTTCTATTGTTAGGTTAAGGATTAGAATCGTGTGTTTAATAGTTAGTGGTGAGAAGAGTATGGGAAGGGGTGAAAGACTAAAAAAGAAAAAAAAAAGAAAAAAGAAAAACACATGCATTGATGCAATAATGATGTTGCCAATTAGTCACTTTAGGATATTCAAAATTCATGTCAAAACATGGTAGGAGCCTTCTTGATGCTACTCGGATGTTAGTCAAACTAAAATAGATGCTTCATTACTTAAATGTTAGTCAAAATGACAAGATGCTTCAATGTGTTTTGGTTATGAATTCCATACATGGGGGGTGAACGTCTGACTAAACAAGTGCACTATTACACTTTCTGAGGAATAGTTCTATCAGAGTTGAACTAAAAAGAATCCATAAAAAGAATTGAAATTTAGGAAGGTAAGAAGAAGGGAATTTTGGAGAAGAAATGGGGGAGAATTTTATTTAGAAGACTCTTCAATCAACGGTTACATAACCATCTTATTCTCCTAATTAGGTTATTAATAGAGGTCTCAACCCCATTCAGTAACTAAATAAGTAGTTACAACAACTAATCATCAACTAACTTTTTAGTATAATGGCACTATTTCTGATCTTTTACACAAGAAGCTAAAAATGATTAAAACAACATCGCCCTACTAATAGTTCTGATTCATGACAAATCCCTCCCCTTTAAGACCATCCTTGACCTCAAGGATGAAAAACAGGAAACTACTGTTTAATGAAGTCAAGATCTTCCCAAGTAGCTTTTTCAATTCTGAAATAAACCCACTTGATGAGAATTTGAGATATAGGTTGATGATTCTTCATTATAGCCCTTCGTTTCAGGACCAATTCTGGAGCAACTTGAATATGATCATCAGGACCAAATAAGAGCAATGTAGGCATGGAACCTAAGAATCTTCCGGCTTCTTTTTCAATATAGAAACATGAAATATCGGATGAATTTTTGAGCCTGCAGGCAACTCCATGGTATTTGAAAGCTAGTTTCAAAGATTTCCTGACTTCAACTAACTGTTGTCTATATGGCTGGAAGTTTCAAATAAACCATATCACCTACTTCCAGAACCCTTTAACTCCTCTTCTTAATTGCAAAATACTTCATTTGTTGTTGTGCTTTTGTCAAATGTTGGCAAAGAATTTGCAAGATAGCCTACCTATCTTTGACAAGATTACTTGTTGCTGGAACAATAGAATCATAGAGGGGTCCCATTGGTAACTGTACTAGTTTATATCCACAGAGAGCTTCAAATTGGGTCATGTCTAGACTAGTATGATGGTTGGTGTTATGCCACCATTCTGCTAAAGTCAGCTAAGATTTCCATTTTTGTGGTCTATCACTAGTCATACATCTCAAATATGTTTCCACATACTTGTTCACATGTTCACTTTGTCTATCTGATTGTGGGTGGTAAGATGTGCTATAATTTAGTTGAGTTCTACCAATCTGAGCAACTCTTGCCAGAAAAGACTTGTGAAAAGTTTATCTCTATTTGATACAATAATTTCTGGCAAATCATGAAGCATGAAAATAAGTGTTAAGAAGAGTTTGGTAACTTCCATTACAGAAAAAAGGAACCTTCAAGGAAATAAAATGGGAAAATATGGTCAGCCTGTTCACAACTACATTATAGTATCACAGTCATCAAAAAGAGGTAAACTCTCTGTGAAATCCATGCTGATTTGTGACCATGCTTGATTGGGAATTGGTAGAGGCTGGAATAAGCCTGCATATGGAACATTCTCATGCTTGTTTCTCTGGAAAATGTTACACCTCCTAACAAATTCTGTGACATCTATCCTCATTTGAGGCCAAAAGAAAATAGCACTTGACCTTTTGAAACATCCCAGTTGTCCAAAGTATCATCCAAATGCTGATGAATGCAATTGTTAGATAATCTGTTGTCTCAAATCACCATGGTTACCCAAAAAAATATTTTCTCTGAACCTTATAATTCCATCCCTACTCATAATCTGTCACAGAAGCATAATCAACTATCAATTGAGCAATTATCCCCTGACAAGATGAATCATTCTCATAACTGTCAGAGATATCCAATAACCACTGGGGTCTGGTGCAACCTATAGCACAAGATGTCCCCACAGAATCCTCATCCTGGAATCCTCTGGTAGATAATCCATCAGCAACCTTGTTATCAGCTCCTTTCCTATACTGGATTTCATAATCCAGTCCCAAAGCTTTGTCAAACATTGTGTTGCAGTGAAGTGCTCAACATTTGCTCTAGTAAAAATCTCAAACTCTAGTGATTAGTTCTTATAATAAAATGGTATTTAACCAAATAGTGCTTCTATTTTGTTACTGCCATTACAGCAGCTAATAGCTGCTCATATATAGAGAGCCCCAAGTTCTTAGAACTCAAAGCTTTGCTGAGATATGCTACTAGCTGGCCCTCTTGTATTAAAACAACACCAATGCCTCTATTGCAAGCATCGGTCTCCACAATAAAATGTTTGGTGAAATCTGGCATTCTCAGTACAGGAGTAGTGCTCATGATGTTCTTTAGCTGTTGAAAAGTTGTTGCTGCTGTTTCGTTCCAACAAAAAAAATCCTTCTTCAATAATTCAGTCAAGGGTTTACAAATTAACTCATAGCCTTGTACAAATCTTTTGTAATAACCAATGGGCCCCAAGAACCCCCTTAGAGATTTGATTGTGTCAGGTACTGACCATGCTCTGATACACTCCGCCTTAGCAGCATCTATTTCTACTCCATTATGAGATATAATATGCCTCAGGTACTCCATTCTTAGTTGAGCAAACATGCGTTTAGACATTTTTGCATACAACTGGTAAGATCTTAGAATTCTTAACACTGTTCTCAGATGATTTACATATGATTGAAGGTCTGGGCAATAAACAAGTATGTCATCAAAAAAAACTAAATGAATTCTTGAGCTAAGGCTGGAAAATTTCATTCATAAGGGATTGAAAGGATGCAAGAGCATTTGTTAAGCCAAAAGGCATAACTAAAAGCTCAGAATGGCCTTGGTGAGTTTGAAATGGTATTTTCTGGATTCACAGGCTATTTACCCTAATCTAGTGGCTCAGGTCTATTTTACTGAAAAATTTTGAGCCAAAAAGTTCTTTATTGTTTGGAATGGGTTATCTATCCTAAATGGTGAGGTCATTTAGGTGTTTGTAATCAACACAGAGGCGCCAAGTGCCATCTTTTTTTCTTGACAAGTAAGACAGGTGAAGAAAATAGGCTTGTACTAGGTATAATGATCCTAGTTTGATGCATATTTCTCATCTGATTTTCAATTTTAATTTTTTGGGAATGTGGATATCGATAGGGTTTGAGTTTAAAGGGCTAAGCATTTGGCTCAAGTGGAATGGTATGATCATGTGATCTTTCAGGAGGAAATTGTTTAGATTTTGCAAATACATCAGAGAATTCATGCAATAATTCTGAGATTTCACTAGGAAATGGAGTTATCTCACTGAAGAAGCCATTCTCATGTAGTGAACTGATAGAGGACAAACTCCTATGTCTTTGTTGGATGAATTTCTTCACTGATTTTGCTTCAACCAGCTTCAGGGTTGGTTGATCAACTGTTTCCTCCAACACCCCACTTTCATTTGAGAACTTGATCCGCAGCTATTTAAAATCAAAAGTAATAATGTTGTAGTGTGCCATCCAATCCAATCCAAGTATTACATCCCATATTCCCAGACTCATGATCACTATAGGGAAAGAAAAATTATAACTCGGAAGACTCCAAGTCACACTTGGACAGAACAATCCACTAGAAATGGTAGTTCTATTAGCAATAGTGGCTGTAAGAGGTGCCATTTTTATTGTCTTTAACTTCAGTGATTCCATTAATGTAGTATTCAAGAACTATTAGTACTCCCAGTATCAACTAGTATAGACACAACTTTTCCTTGTATTTTACCTTGCAGTTTTAATGTCTTCCTCTTCATAGAAACTGTCTAGGCATGCAAAGACACATATACTGACTGCCCAAGATTACTAGTGTTTTCATTCTGTTCTCCAATAGCATCAAGAAATTCCAATTCCTCATCATCTTCTAGAATGAAATTTAGATGCCTATATTTACAATGGTGACTAGGGTGGAATCTTTCGCCATATTTGAAACATAGGTGGTTATTCTTTCTATACAATATATCTAGAGGGGAAATCTTTCTACATCCTTGACTGTTGCCAGAATTCTTTTTTCTTTACACAAAATTTAACGAAGTCTTCCCTCCTGTGCTAATTCCTGCAAATGAAGTACTAGAGGATTTCAAACGGTCTCCGGTACCCCAAACTTTATTATTCTTGGCATTCTTTCATTCAAGATTAAAAGCTGTTCTTGCCACTCTGCTACTTCAAAAGCCTCCATCAGGTGGTAGGCTTCATCATTCGAACCATAGGTTTGATTTCACCCTTAACACCACTGATGAAACTGGAAATGAAATAAGATTCAGAGAGGTGAGGATCTCGAATTAACATCAAGGAACTTAATTCCTCGAACTTCTCTTGGTAGTCATTGATAGTGGTAGTTGGTTGAGTTTATTGAACTCTTCCACTTCATCCTTTTTGTTCTGCCACCGAACATCCAACAAAACAATTTGCGGAACCCTTCCTTAGATAGTTTCCCTTTACTCCTCTTGATTCCTTGAAACCATATCTCGGCCATTCCTTCCAAATATATTTCCACAATTTCCACCTTCTCAAGCTCAGGAATTTGATGAACCAGAAAGTATTTTTCACATTTTCAGATCTACTCTTGGGGCCTATATCCTTCAAAGAAAGGAAGTTCCACCTTGGGAGGATTTGGAACCATAAACCTGTGCTCTTTATTTACTGCTGACTGCTCCCCTCCATCCTTACACCTGGTATGAGGATTAGAAAATAGAGGAGTCTTTTCCTATGAATGGGACTCTCCTGTTGTTAATGTTCTGTCCCTATTGAGAGCTTGAAGGAAAGAAATCAGTTTCGTCTCGATTCCTACCATCATCATATCAATCTTCGTGTCAAGATCCTCAATTCTAGCATCTACATGCATTCGTATCTTGCATTTTTGTCTGCACAGAATCAGCGTGGGTTTGAACCCTAGCTTCAAGCTTCTTGAATTGCTTATGCAAATTCTTAAGTCTAGTATCATCCACCGTTGCAGCACTAGCTATGAATTTGGCCAAGGATCCAATGCCCTAATTACCAAATTGCTAGAGTTGAACCAAAAAGAACCGAGAAAAAGAATTGAAATTGAGGAAGGAAAGAAGTAGGGAATTTGGAAAAGAAATGGGGAGAATTTTATTCAAAAAAAACTTCAATCAATAGTTACATAACCACCTTATTCTCCTAATTTGATTATTAATGGATGTCTCAACCCCATTTAGTAACTAACTGAGCAGTTACAACAACTAATCATCAACTAACTTTATCTTTTACACAAGAAGTTAAAAATGATTAAAATGACTTGCCCTACTAATAGTTTTGATTCATGACAAACTCTAAGAGGTTCTGCCTGATCATTAGACCAAGATCCAAGATTTGAACAAGCCACATGCATTTTTCAATGTGATTTTTACTAATAGCTACAAATAAAAAATTACTTAAGAAAGAGATTAATATACGAATTTCTTTAAAGAAGGTGCACGAGTTTTATCAACTAAACCGACATCGTTGATAGGTTAATAATGCTCAAACTCCCAAGGATCATCTGGATCTTTGAAGCAATAATGCTCATCTGGATCTTTGATGAGTTAAAGAAGATGTACCTCTTTTTCACTGTCAAAATTATACTAGTACTACGAACCAACTCAAGGCTTCGATTAAGTAGTGTACAAAAAGATTCAAAACTGTAGAGGCGAAAACAAAATGCGTATTCAGGCATTTTCAGGACACTGTGGGTTCAATTTCTTTTTCTTTGGTGAATCATCTCCTTTCTAGGCAGCTAGCAATAATTTAAATACTTCTATTTAGCATTTGAGAAATTAGAAAAAACAGTAGTTAAAGAAAAATGTTATCAGGCAAATATTTTCAGCCTTTAAAACTTGGTAAATTTCTAGATGACCAAAAAAGCTTAATCTATATTGGAGAAATAGAATATTCACATATTGAGCAAATTACGGGTTACTCAATAAACTTTTTAAATGATATAGTTATATCCATCCAAAACATATATATTTTGGACCATTCTATCTGTTTTCACTGTTAAGTTTGTCTCTCAATTATGTCTCGTGACTGGTGCGAATCCTTGATTTTGTCAGACTTGGCAGTAGAAATAGACGGAATGGACCAAAATATACACATTTGAGAGTTAAATGAATAATTTCATACTCTTAAAAGTTGAGTGGTTAAAACTATGCTATAATGTTTAGTGGTAACTAGGTAATTTGCTCTAACATATTTTACAACCCAACAATTCGAACGAAATAGGCCTAGTCATATTTGGTCCCCGGTAATCCTTTCGAGCATGCTATATTTAAACCGGTAGATGAACTCAAAGGGATATTAACATAAAAACTATTCTTTGTCCTTGCATACATAAACTATTGGATTAATCTTTAGACATTGTCTGTGTATATACAATCCCTGTTAGATAAATAATACATATATAAAATTCAAATTTTAAATTCAAATTTTACGCATAAAATTCAAATAATGACCCAATTATAATAGTTTATATGCTGACACTATATAAATTTATTCTAAACTATTTGTCTTTATATTGCATACAAATCCAAATTGACACAGGACCCACAATCTCAGCGACAAAGAAGCGGTTAAAAGTTTGAAATTCTAATAATGGAAATTTGTGCGGTCCTCGTAGAAGTCAAGTTACATGAAGGAAATTTTAAAAACAGGAGCAAAGAACTGTTTACTTTATTAGGTTCATATGACCGGAAAATCTTTCAGGCAACCAATGTTTTGAAAATCGGACCGGACCGACCGGACCGACCGGTTCGATCGCGAACCGGCCAGGGCACCGGTCCGGTTCAATGCCATAGTTGACTTTGTCAGAAAACCGGTCAAGAACCGGTCGAACCGTAAAAACCGCGGTCGAACCGCTATTGAACCGGTTTTCAACCTTCTTCTTTTTTTTTTTTTTTTTTGCAAAATAAAGCTATCAAAATTCGAACTCAAGACCTTTGTAATAGAAGACCAATGTATTAACCGTTGCACCATCACATCCTATTAGTTTTTTTTGATAACTTATTTATATAAAGCAAACACTCATATTTCTTTTTTTCATTTTTCTTACAAAATCTCATTCTCTCATGGCTCTTTCTTTTTAATTTTCAACTCTCTCTCTCTCTCTCTATCCTCTTTTTTTTTGTCACTCCCTTTTTAATCAAACCTCTTTATTTTTACTTTATTGATGTTTTCTTCCATCTTTTTATTTTGTTTTTGTCCATTAAATTGAAAAAAGTTCAAAAAGAATTATTTTTTTAACCCAAATTATTTAATGCTACAACCACTCACTTTTATCTCATTTTTTGTTTCTTACCAAGTTTACATTTCTATTTTCGATTTTCTTGACTTCCTTCGAATTCCAAACTTCCTTTTTTAAATTGCAATCTCTAAAACGTAAATTAAAATTTAAGTTCACAATATCTAAATTTTCATAGACGTGAATTTTGTATAATTTCAAAATATTGTGATATTTTTGGGTTGGATTTAGACATAATTGAAATTGAGATGAAATTTATTTGTTTTAACTTATAATTTAAAAAATTTATTTTTAAAAATCCAAGTTATTAAAAAATAGTAAACCTTTCATCATATAAAGTATTAAATTAATCTATTACATGTCTTATTTTGTACATATATATATTTATATAAATAATTTTTTTAAAAATTCATTGAACCGGGGTTGAACCGGTCCGACCGGTTGAACCTCGACCATTTCACTTCACCGGTTCAATGAACGGTTCGGTTTTTAAAACATTGCAGGCAACTTACATAATTGACTAATTTAGAACCGTAAGTTGGAATTTGGATAGAGTATTATTCAAAATAATTATTGTAGTATTTTTTATGATATAATATATGTGAGATAAAAAGTGATTGAAAATATAAAAATATGAATTAAAAAATATGTTTATAACGTGAATCAAATATTAAATTAGATAAAATTGGGTTATCCAAACATTGGTCAAAGTTAATTCAGTTAACAAGAACGGTGACTTTCTTTTGTATGTTCGCAGTGATTGTATTGAATCGAACCACTTGAAACTGAGAGTGTTTGGATACCAAAATTATCTCAAATAATATTTCACTTGCATCATAAATATTTTTCAATCTATTTTTTTATATTCTCAATTACCTTTTTATTTCACATACATCACATCACAAAAAGTGCTACAGTAATTATTCCAAATAATATTTCAAACTACTGTTTTTTAGCAAAAGAAAAAAAATCTCCGAAACTATTCTTTCAAAAGTTCTCTGTGTCTGCACGAAGCACTTTCCCTCTATACACGAGAAAACCACAACGCATTCTAACTTTGACTCTCTCACTTGTAGCTCCCGCTCTCTGCACAAAATCCATCGACACACCGTGCCTCGCCGGTGTTGAAGAGCAAGTGTTTTGTCCAAGTCCCTGCAAAAAAGGTTGGTTCTTTCTGTCTCCTGTTTCCGCTGATTTTTTCCAATCCTTTTGCCCTGCTCTTTTTATTTTTCTGAAAATTTCTGCCCTGTCCGAATTCTTTTCGGATCTTTTGAGTTTTGGGTGCAATCGTCTCTGTATGGTTATTTACATGATCAATTTTTTCATTCCCCAAATTTCGTTGCCGTAATATTTATTTTAGCTGAAACTTTTGCCCAATACTTTTGCGGTGGGTTGAGTTGAATATTAAGGTAAGCTGTTAAAATCCAAAGGTTGTAGGATATGATAAGTTGTTTTAAGAGATTCAAGGGCAAGTTAATTGAGGTTTTTGTAGAGGTAAGCAGAACAGGAGCAGATGGGATGTTCTCTAATTACCGTGAATCAGATTGAGTTGGCTTTGCTCTTGACTTGAATTCTCCTTTGGTTATTCATTTTTTGTAGACTTTGTAGTTGGTGTTGTACGCTTGGAGATATTTAATTGTAGAACTTGTTTAAATTAATGAAAAGACAAATGGAAAAGGGGAAAAGACTTTGGGTCAAATTTTGCAATACTGGTCTTTGCTCTACCTGAATTTTCTCTATCACCAAAGCTTGCCACAAAATTCAAGCCTCACAGCTAAACTTTCCATCCTCAGTTTTACCAACTTTGTCATGTTTCTCCATTTGATTTTATCATCAGTCAACATTTTTCATCCCAAAATTTAATTCTGAAGATCTCCATGGTGGATAGAAGAAAATAGAGGAGAAAAGCTCATTGGTGCAGTTGATTGTCACTGCCACTGCTGAGATTATCACTAATAAGGCTCTGTGCAAGACTCAAATTTAGTTGTAACACCTGTAGGCGGAAAAAAGAGGGATAAAATTTACAAAAACATTGGTTTGAAAGGTAAGTAGGGGTGAGTGAAAGACACTAATTGAACTATAGTTGGTTCTTATGAATTTTGTTTCTTGGTTGGATAGGTTTGAATTATATGATTGGTTACTATAGTTGGTTCGTATGATTTTTGTTTCATGGTCTTGTTTTGCTTTCTGCGTTCTTTGTGATATCTTGATTTGATGTTATTACAAGAAGAAATGTGAAGATTTTTTTTTGGGTTTTACTGATAAAAAAATTAAAGTAGGTAGTTTTATTTGGGTTGTACTGTTGATTTATCAACTGATTTGGTATATGCTTGTTTACTTAGCTTCTTGTCAAGCAAAGGAAGAAAGGAAAAAAGTAGGCTAACTTTTACTGTTTAAGTCTTAGGGTTGTGTAAATACACCAAAGTATGTACTTAATGACTTGGTTATTATATGTTCTAAAAATTATTCTGTTATTGCAGGATATCGTTTTAACACTTATTGCCGCTCAAGAGGTGTGCTTTATTAATATATCCAACGACTTATAGTCTCTCATAACTACCTCCAACTTGTAAAAAGACTTGATTATGTCTGTATTGTTGTTAAAATTGGTTGGAGCATGATGATCATTGTAGTGTTAATAATCACTGCCAGGTACTTTGATTGAAAGCTGTTTAATGTTTTATATTCTATTCTCCCATATCTGTTTTTTTGATTGCAGCTGTTCAACCTAAAATTGAATTTTCTGGTTCATGTGGAAGAGTGTAGTGTTCGGGAAAGCCATATTTTGGTTAGGTGTAGTGCAGGGATAGATGTCTATGCGAGTGTATTTAACATGCCTTCACAAGATTTAGAATATTACCAAACTTTGCACTTAAACATGGGTGATTAGTACTCATTGCAAGTTGATGGAATTGATAATTTTTCAAATTCTTGTTTTATTGAGAAATCTGATATTTTTCCTTATATACACTCTACTATTCTCTTCAAAATTCAGGTTTAAAGAGAAATAGTTTTTGGAACCAAGAAGCAGAGAAAAAGCTAAGAAATTTCCCCATTTTGTCTATCCGGTTTGCTTTCTTACTTTATCTCTAATTGCATTGATTACCTAAGAGTACCACGGGCTATCATGTAATTTTGAACTTTATTTTTTTATTTTGGTTGGAATATAAAATCTTGTTTTTACTGCTCTGTTTGGCTGGTTTTTGCTATTAATGACTGTGTTTTTATTGTGACTTATATTTAAAAAGTTTGTTCTGTCATTGAACTTTTCAAGAAAGAGCAGAAAATTTTCTTTTAGTTTAAATTGACGTCCTATTGTTCATTTATGTTGTGTTGGTGAAAAGGTGGCATGAATGAAAGATATCTACATGATTTATAGGCTAAAATGCATACGCTGTCTTTTGGCTTTCTATTGTTTATTATTTATTTATTCAGCATTCATGTTTCAGGAAGGCTGGCAAGAGGTATCATTCAAATACGATGGTGGCTCAAAATGCACATGCTGTTTTTTGGCTTTATGTTCTTTATTTATTTATCCAGCATTAATGTTTGAGAAAAAAATTGATTGACAATAGGTATTATTCAAAGATAATGGTGGCTCAAACTTAGGAGTACGGAATGTGCTCTTGACTGCTTTGTTTCATATTTGGTCCTTTAGTATTTCCTTAAAATTTCACAACAAAGCATGGCAAAGACTGCTGGTGCGTTACCTGTGGTTTAACAAGATTGTCATTCTGTTATTTATACAAGATGTTTTTAAATTCTAATATGATTCCTTCTTGGCAGAGCTGATTGATGTTTAGATAGTGGAAACTTGGAAGCTAATGGAGTTTTGTCATGAGTGCTTGATACTTTGTTTTTCCTTTCTTTCTAATATCTTTAGCAAACAGTCATTATTTAATTGTACAATCACTTACTATAGCATAGACATCAAATTTTGTGATGATTCTTTTTAATCTTTCAGCACTAATACATACTTCAAGTAGAATTTTTTGATTGCACCAGACACTAACCAAGCAAAAACTAGAGGCATTTCTAGACATACCAGCCAAAGAGAACTTTTGGATGAATGTATCTTTAATAGTAACTTATTTCCTTTTCACTAGTAATGACACACATTTTACATTGGGAGAGCCTACCTCAATTATACATGTTATTATGCTCTTCAACTTTATTAGTATTAATGTTAACTCTTATTTGCCTTGGTTCTTACCTAAATTAATCATAACTGAAATGTTGACAAAATCCTTCAATTATCTACCGCACATAGAAATTATAAAAAAAATTATTGGAAAAATACAGCCCCTGAGGGCTCTGGGCAACCATGTTAACTTCACACCATGCATTGCATGGTGATTCCCTCCTTGTCTATCTCTAAGCAGATATAATTTCTCCTTATCGGACCCTCTCCAGTCTGTTGTTTGTGGTTTTCATCATCTGTTTTTTGCTTGTTTTGACGAGCAGAGCTTTTTTTTTTTTTTTTGGTTAAAAAAAAAATAGAGTTAGAACAAAGAAGAGCAAATCCGGATTGTGCACACCAAATGTTGTTTTCTATTTTTGATATAGGAGTTATTAGTTTATATGGTTGCATCCAAGCAACAGTATCGGATTGATGTGGTTTCATCTTGGTACTTGGATTTATGGGTTTTAACTGTTGAGTACAAGAATGACGAATTTGTCCGCAGTTTCTGTGGATATAACAATTGCTTAGTTCATAAACTGAAATATTTTTCTCAATTGAAATATTGAAAGCAGAGGTATGTTCATAGTTGAGAACTTCCTTAATTGCGATACTTTGGGGGCCTTTTGAATTGCTAAAGATGTAGAGCATGTTTAGCTTGCTAAAATGTGTATGCTTGTTTTGGGGACTTAAAGTTTGTCAGCCATTAAACAGAGTGTATACATGAAGTGGTACTCCGCATGCTTTCTCATTCAAGGAATTATGTGAGTTTAGAAATAATTTTATGCAATTATTTCTTCCACTTGATCAGTGTTGCAGTTGTAATTTTTCTTTTCCTATTGTTGTTTGATAAAGGTTCCGGTTTGAGGTATGGCTCTTATGTTGATGTCATAGTTGCTAAATCTGAGGTGCAAAGAATATGTATGTTCCTATTGTAAGCAGGGTTCCTTTGGGTATGATCATTTTTTTAGAGGAAATGGGAACTATAACTGCTAAATATTTCCCAATTTCCATTGGACAGCTTAGCTAGTAAATTGCCAGAGTTTCATAATTCAGTTGTTGTGCCCCTGTAAAAGATATTTTATAAAGCTGATAGTACGTAGATTTTGGTCTAGACTTTCATAATTTGGTTGTTACTCCAAGTTTTAACCAATTATAGTTTCTTTAATATTTAAGAGACGAATGGGTAGGATATAAGAAACTTAAGCCCTATATAATTCTCCCTTACAACTTTATAAGGTTGAAAAGCTAAATACTGACTACAGTGATATTAAGGTAGGCTTGAGCGGAGATTGTAGTTTGATTGCAGAAAATGGGAGAGGGATCAGGAGAGGAGGACATGCCTAGAGATGCAAAGATCGTGAAATCTCTACTAAAATCAATGGGTGTGGAAGACTTTGAGCCTCGTGTTATCCACCAATTCTTGGAACTTTGGTACAGGTACGTGGTGGATGTGCTTACAGATGCACAAATTTACTCAGACCATGCTGGCAAATCTGTGATCGATTCTGATGATGTCAAGCTTGCCATTCAGTCCAAAGTCAATTTTAGCTTCTCACAACCTCCTCCACGTGAGGTATATTCTTCATTAAGTTAACCCACAGCCCTATTTTCATCCTAATAGCCATTATTACTAGTAGTAGTAGTAGTAGTAATTTTCTCTCCTCCTTTCTCCCTGTGAGGATTTTCAATTGATTGTTGAGAATTTCAAGTTTTGTGCTTATTGAGCCACTCTAACAAAGCTGATTGAATTCAGATTGAATAAGATTAAACATAATTCAAGCTTGTTACTGAAAATTAGATTTAATTGAAAATACAAAAACAAGCTTGAAATTCTCCTGCTCCCAAGCTAACTGTTACTCGGAAGTAGCATTCTAAAAGGCATTTTTGGGCAAGTCCCAAATGCCCTAGGGCGTTTGAATGGGGCATAAGTCTTGTTAGGCGTTTCCCCCCCCCCCCCCCCCCCCCCCGGGCGGCCGTTTAAGTCTAAACTTTGATTTTTTTTCTTCCTTATCTTTGCTTATAGTCCTTGTTATTGTTTAGTAATTTGAAGAATGATTCCATTTATCTTCTCTATGGAGATAGTTTGGAGAAAATACCAAGTTGAAGCGTCCATGACATTGTTTCCTATATGTTTGTCCCTTTTCATTTGTCCTAAGATATATTTATTTTTTGCTAACATGATTCTAGATGGTGAATATATGGATTAGAGTTATGTTATGATTTTACTTGTTAGACAACAATAATGGTTTTTTTTTTTATCAATTTTTGGGTGTGTGTGTGTGTAGACAGGTGTATGAATATTGTAATTTCGTAGTATTATTGCATATTTTATACTTTCATATGTTTAAAAAAAAATCAAAATTTGTGGGGCTTACGCTCCATATCTTAGGGCTTTTACCCCACTTGGGCGAACATGGATCGCTCCGTCCAACGCCCTTGCGTTTAAACCATTGCTCAGAAGCACCACACTGCTGAAGATGCAGTGTCAAATTCCGGGAATTTGCCGCTTTTACCAGCTCTCCTTAATCCTGAGTTGTTGATTTGTCTGAATGTTTTTTGTTTTATTGTCATTCGCAATGTATTCTTTTTATGGAACCTGGAAGATGATATGTGAGTTTTTGAGGTGAAGTTGCAGCATTTAAAATTGTAATATTAGGGAAAGCCCTCTTCCAACTGACATGCAAATAACATACCTAGTCTTGTGTCCTAGCAGTGTACTTACTAACAATTTTGTATTGATTACTGTTCAGGTCCTACTAGAGCTAGCTAGGAATAGAAACAAGACCCCTCTACCAAAATCAATTGCCGGGCCTGGAATTCCACTTCCTCCTGAACAGCATACCCTAATCAGTCCCAACTACCGATTTGCTATTACAAAGAAACAAAGCAAGGAAGCAGTTGAGGAAACGGAGGATGATGAAGAGGCTGCTGATCCTAAACTTAACCCTTCTCAAGAGCAAAGAATAGATGCTTCACAAGGCGCAGCTCAGCGTGTATCTTTTCCAATTGGACCCAAACGATCAAAATGAGCATTTTAATCTCAATGGCAGTTGCCAAAAATCATATAGTGGTCAATTGTATGTTTGGGCTTATATATAGTTCTTCTCGCTGCAAAGTTCCCAGGAAGATTGACATTTGTCATCTCCATTCCTTGACTCCTTTCTCATAAGCTAGTCCTTTCTTGTAAGCTAGGATTCAGTGGTTGGTTGTTTAACCTGTGGCTTTTATGACCGCTGGTGATGCAATCCGGGGCAGTGTTGACTGGTAAAATTCATCCCTAAAATGAGACTCTCAAAATGTTTTCATACTTGGGAAAAGACAAACTGGAGAATTGTATGTATACTGGATGCACGATTGTTTGTGTTCGTCGAATGATCCTTCTTTTATTGTTACTAACACTGCAGTAAATTTGCTCACATCCAGTGGAAAGTTATAACTTTTTTAAGAATTTGTGTTCTTAATCATCGGCAATGCTTTGGGCTGGTTCATGTATCCTGCTTTAGGTTCAATTAGAGCTATATTTGACTAGAAATGATGATTTCTGCGGTGGTTCAACAGTTGAGTAGGAAAAAGTCACCTGGTAAAACAAAAAAGTTATACCGGAAATTCAGGCCACGATACCAGTAGAAACCAGTGAGAAGGTATCTCACGCCTCAAAGCTAGATCCATATTCCATTGTGAATATACAGCCGTCACCCCATAGGGCGGAAAACCTAGCTCTAGTAAAGTCTCACCTAGATCATCAGGCGAGCACAAATAACTGTTTGATGCTCATTTTCCTCTTACTTCACGTGCCCTGAAAAATTTTCGTCAGGCGACAATACCCCCGAGCCCAAAAAATGACCAGAGAATTCTTGCAAGGTAAAGTTTGGATAGACAATCTTACCTTATTTGTCTACAATGCACGTGAACGTTCCAGAAAGTCACATCACGTTCTTGTTAGTTTTGGTTATTGGTGAAGAAATCGTGCAGACTAACAAAACTGGAAGGCAACATGATTAACAACCTTACCAGCAGCGAAAAAAATCTAAGAGTTGTGCCATAGCACTCCCTTGATCTAGTTGAGTCTGTATACCCACTAGCCCCTACAACAGCTTCTTTAGGATCCCCCTCCCCCTAGATTAGGATAGAGTAGGTTATACAAATATATCGTAGCTGACAAAAAAAAAAAATGATTAACAACCTGGTGCTAGTATCTAAACACAAAGCAACACGTCCTATCAATTCAGTTATCCATTTATCTGAAGCTGTTCTGTACAGATATTATGATATATATACAAACACATACACAAAAGAATGAGTAATTTGTCCATGGTACCCTATTACTACACGTAAAGTATCAGAACGGGTAAGCTGTTCGAGCCAATCATTGAACTGCGAGAAGTTGGTATGGTGAGTCCTCTGTCATACATGCGCTAAATCTCCTCCCTGTACTCCATCAATGATTTATCTGGTATTGCCGGAGTTAATTCCACAACAACAGAACAACTCCCATTTTTAGCTTGCACATGGGGTCTCTTATAGTCAATGATGGAGCCAAGCGGGGGCAGAGGGGGCCATGGCCCCCCCTAAGTTTTGAAAATTTTAATTCATAATATGTAAATATATGTATAAGTTAAAGTTGGCCCCCCCCTAATTTTTTACAATTTTAGTTTATATTATGAGAGTTTATATATATATATATATATATATATATATATATATATATATATATATATATATATATATATATATTTGTGTGTGTATATGAATTAGCCACCTTTTGATTTAATTTTTTCTTCAAAAAAAATTTATTTATTTTTTATTGTACTAATTATTTAACACTCAAAAAATTAAACATATAATTTGATAATCCATAGTAAATTGACCCAATTTGATGTATTATAATGAAAGACTCAATTCATAATTATCAATGGGCTAAAATAAAAATAATTACTTTATTGGTCCATTTACAAATATACACCTTAGCCTAATTGATAAAAAATTTAAAATTAGTGATCTATCCTCTTGTTGACTCATATACAAATATACAAATAATTACTTGAAAGCTTGGTGAAGACAAGAAATTGAGTGATACATCCTGTTATTGGCAGATTGATTATATTTGTTCTCACTCTTTCTGTATTAACTGCAACTATAGAACGTGCATTTTCAATTGTGAATATAATCAAAACAAGATAAAAGATAATTTCTTGAATGATTGTCTAACAATGTACATAAAAAAAAGGATGATCAAAATTTAGCACCGATTCAATTATAGATGATTTTAGTTCTATGAAAGAACGTAAATCTCAATTTACTTTTAATAAAAGAGGATAAAATTTCAAGGTATATTTACATAACTTTTATCTTTTTTTTAATTGAAAATAATTATATTTATATTACATAGTTATATTTTTGTTTTTGCACAGGTGACATATTGGAACATTTTCTTATAATGTACAACTTAAGTGGTTTGTGATGTTATAAGATATTTAATCAAATGTTATTTCTTATCTTAATTTTAGTTCTGACTATACTACATATTTATGAAATAGACATACCTTTATAATTAAAATTAAAATTTGATATTTTAAGATGTCATATATTTAAATAAATAAAAATTAGTTTGAACATAACATATTAAGATAATTTTGATCGAAAAAATTTTGGCCCCCAAGGAAAAAGTCCTGGCTCCGTCACTGCTTATAGTTGCAAGGTTCTTGACCCCAAAAAAAAAAAAAAAAAAAAAAAAAGTTGCATGGTTCAGTGGGGGCCTAAGCTCCTCCAGTAGAGTTCGCTTATAGTTGCATGGCCTAACCATGGCCCTTGATGGTCGAGTTCGCTCGAAATTCCTGTATAGACTCTGCAACACCAAAAAACCAGATTAGTCCATGGTTCAAAGACGCGGCCAAGTCATCGGTAGAACGAAACTCTCCGTTCCGATATCGAGACCAGATGACTCCGAGATATATGGATCGTCGAGAACTCGGTCGAGAAGTCTTTGACACGAATAGAAATGGCCGAATCGCACCGAGTCATTCCTAATCAACTCAAATCCAACTAAAAACCAATGGAAAAAAACTAATTTTAATTATTTTTGTTTAACATATTTTTTATATTATTCATAATTTTTAGAATATTAAATGTTTCAAAATTGCATCTCGCCGAGACTGCGACCAAAATGCCAAAATTGATATGGAACGGTCCGAACCGTGACTGCGACCGCGATTTTGAACCATGGATTAGTCGTGACAATTTGTATCATCATATGAGTAGTACTAAAATTTCAAACCAAAGAGAGGACCAAAGGGCAAAAAATTTGAATGAACTCTTGCTATAGCTACGTCACACAAAAATGCCATTAGAACACCAGAAATTGGCCAACTAAAGCATTTGCTTCTGAATTAATTCTTTTGCAATCATTGACAACTAAAGTAGATGTACAAACTACTGAAAGCATCAATAAAAGTTGGATTGGATCTGGGTCCTTGCACTTCTAACGGCTATGATCAGCCCATCTGATCTTGATCTCGAACACATCTCGATCATTGATTTAAATTTTTATCAATCCAAATTTCATGATTTTTTTTTTAGTTTTCAGCATGGGAAAGCAAGAGACAAATTTTTAAACATTGAAACTGTAATTTATTTGGAACACACACCACGTACGTGCACGAAAAGGAAAGAAACACATTACACACACATATATTCACACATTAATTACACAAAATAGGGATAACAACTTCAATATAATGCCGTCAACAACAAGGATTTGTAGCACGGTGACAAACAAAACATATACATACATATATATATAGAGGACAAATTACACTTTATCCCTTATGGTTTAGTATTTTCCTACATAAACCCTCTATAGTTTCAAAAGTTATACATAACCCTTTCATGATTTAGATTAAAGTGTCAAAGTGACGGAATTGATCATTCGTAACGGAGTCACCTAAAATGTCAAAAATACTCTTATGTAAAGTTGAAAATTATTTATTAGCCAAGGGGGTTATGTGTATATTTTAAAAATTATAAGGGGGTTATATGGTAAAGTATTAAATAATAAGAGGGTTATATGATAAAACAAAAAATCATACGGAATTAGTGTGTTATGTATTTATAAAGGTAATTTCGATATTTTAAATGTTCCATTACGAATGATTAATTCTGTCATTTTGACACTTTAATCCAAACTATAAGCGGGTTATGTATAGTTTTTGAAACTACAAAGGGGTTATGTAAAAAAACTAAATCACAGGGGGCGTAATTATATATATATATATATATATATATATATATATATATATATATATATATATATATATATATATATATATATATATATATATATATATGCATAAGTGCATTGCAGCTACAGCTGCATACAAATTCTATTAGAACTTGCATTGATGAATTATTTGAACACAATTTGATCGCGATCCTGAGAATTAAGCATATATATCAAATCATAGTGAATAAAGATGATGAGGAAGCCGAGGCTCAACAACGGCAACAAGCGGGAACTTCCTCGGTGTTGAAAGCCCGATGATTTCTTCCATGTCCAACTCCTCTGGATTCATATCGCCTGGCAACTTCCAGTTGTATCCATGTAAAAGATTGGCTAAAGTGGATTGGACAACCTTAAGGCCTAAACTGTACCCCGGGCACATTCTTCTTCCAGAACCAAAAGGCAACAACTCGTAGTCTTGCCCTTTGACATCAATTTCCTTTCCAATGAATCTTTCAGGGTAAAACTCCTGGGGGTTTTTCCACAATTCGTGATCCCTCCCAATTGACCAAACATTAATGAGAACTCGAGTTCCCTTTTGGACATCGTACCCTGCAACATTGCAATCTTCGCGGGCACATCTTGGCACCAGCATTGGTGCCACAGGGTGCATACGCATTGTTTCTTTAACAATAGCTTCTACGTAAGGAAGGTTTGGGATGTCCTTCTCTGTTACCCATCGGTTCTGACCGATAACCTCGTCAAGTTCTTGGGTTGCCTTTTCGAATAATTCTGGCTTTTTCAGCAACTCCGAAATGGCCCATTCGACTGTTATCGCTGAGCTCTCAGTTCCACCAACAAGTAGGTCCTGGAGTTCATTCATTATTCGAAAACATTTCAGTGCAATTATTAAAGTTATCAGAATAATTTGTACTTTCGGTTCCACCAAGAAGTAGCTCCTGGAGTTCATTCGTTGCGCAAAAGTGCAATTATTAAAGTTTATATATATATATATATATATATATATATATATATATATATATATATATATATTACAAATAGAGCCACTATACCAGAGTGAATGCTTTGACTCCATGCCTCTCCAGCTTCACCTCTAAAGTCTGATCCTCCGCAAGGTCCAGAAGGACGTCCACCATGTCCTTGCTTACACGATTCTGTTCATCATTCCTCATCCTGGCCGCATTATGCTCATCCAGGACATGCTCCAGAAACCAGTCGAATTTCTTGCTCAGGGCTTTCAGCCTCTTAATATACCCCTGCAAATCCAAGAAATTCAGCCAAGGTATTGAATCACCAATGTTAAAGACACCATTGAGCAAAAGAAGCTCGTCCATCATTTTCACGAACTCTTTAGGCGTGATGATTGAGTTCTGATCAGACTCGTCCAAGTATCTTTTCCCCAACACCATCCTACTAATCACGTTCAAGGTCATAGTTGTGAGATAATCTTTCAACAAGACAGGCTTGCCTAAAGATTGGAACAGCCCCAGAAGAAGTGAGTTCATTTCTTCCACACGAATATGTTCATAGGACTCGAGTCTTTTTGCGCTGAACAATTCCATGAGGCACATCTTACGCGCCTGGCGCCAGTATGGTCCGTAAGGGGACCATATGATGTCAGAGAAGTTATAGCTGGTATACTTTCCGGCTGCAGTTGTGGGCCTATCAGCAAAAGTGACGTCCATGGTCTTGAGGAAAACTTTGGCCATCTCCATGGAGGAGCCGACCACAACGGGGAAGGAGCCAAAACGGAGGTGCATTAGGGGACCATATGTTAGGGAGAGTTGATGGAGTGAACGATGAGGGAGGGTGCCAATGAGGTTTAAGTTTCCAACGATAGGCCAGGGCTTTGGACCTGGAGGGAGGTTGAGTTTTTTCTGATGAAAACGCCTACGAAGGAGCGCGATGACCATCGTTGCAAGCCATGCGACTGCGTAGGCGGCCCAACTGGTGGTGGGGGTGAAAGAAATCTCCATTTCTTTTGGTGTGTGTGTGTGTGTGTGTGTGTGGAAGTGTGTTTTAATGAGCATGGAACCTTGAAGGGGTGCTATATAAAGTTGTGGAACTGGCCGAGTAATTAACTACTACTGCCAAGAACTCATTGTTTACTATTATGAACGGTCTGTCGGCCAATGGTCAATTGAAATCAGTGTTTTAAAAGGCGAATGTATTGCAAATGGGACGAAAGGCCCAAGCGTAAGCCCCACAAATTTTTATTTTTAAAAAATATATAAATATGATATATATTATAAAAAATTCATTTGAAGATAAAAATAAATATAATAAAATTAGATAAAATTAAGAAAATTTATACAAATAAGAATTATTATTGTATAACTTCAACTGATAATTTAAGAAACATGCATATTAACATTAGCTGCACCAAAAAGCAAAATAATTAAAATTACAAAAAGTTTAATCTTAGAAACAAATTAGTCACAATTCAAAAGTCACCACATTATCAAGCACTTAAATTACAAATACATAAATTCAAGTAGACACAAACTTCAAAGGTTAATTGTTTCAACAAACACACTTAACTAGTATCAAAAATAAAATACCAAATTAGCAACCATATTGCTTATAATGCATAACAAAGAATAACACCAATAATTAGAAATAAACTGACAAATAAAATGATACTATTCATCAAAGTCAATGAGTTTGTTTGGACAAAGATAATTTGGTTTGCAAAATTTGTTTTCACAAATTCCAATCACCTTTTTATCTCACATACATCACATCACAAAAAGTGCTACAGTAAATATCTCAAATAAATCATCCAAATAAACTCTTATCCAAACAAACTCAATATCATCCATGTCATCATCTTTATCTAGTGTATATACACTAGGTAATTTTCTTCCAATAGTTGATGGTGGTTTTGAAATTTCCATCCTATCACAGGATCCAATCTACAGGTAACAATCTCTTTTTCTTTACCTTTTTTGCCTAACCATATATTATATTACAAAAAAATTCATATTAAATTCATTCAATGTCTCAATATAAAAGATAGTAAATTAGTAATAAAGCTAAATAATAAAAAGTTAAAAACTTAATTGATGAAATTAAATCTTTTTTAAGACAGTTTGTAGGGCATGCACTTTTAACATCCCACTTCAGAGGCACGCCCAAGTGCTTGGTCGTACACCCCACAACACTTTCGCCTTATACGATCACTTAGCAGTAGTATTGGAACACTTCGCCTCAGGACTCGCCTCGCGAACCTCTTTTGAAATGAACTTATATTCAAGTTAATTTAAACAATTAATCAACATACTAATCTCAATTTTGTTTGCTTGCTCGTTTTTCACGTTTTTGCTTTCTGTGTATACAGGAGAGCATTTCCTGTGATCAGCTTGGTTGAATTATTGTGCAGATCCTCAAGTCTGCATCACGTGTTTAAAAAAAATTCCAGTGTATAGAATGATATAATATAGGTGTCAAACTTTTGATGGTAGTAGTTCCTTACAAGGAAATACTACCTCTATCATTGTATGGTGTCTAAGTGATTTTGTCCTTGAGGACCTGGAAACCATACCAGATCCAATTAGTGGTCGCATCAACAGGCGGTGTCGCGACATGTTTCGAACGAGAGGCTGGACCGTCGGCTGAGATGCTATGCTCTATAGCATTGGATTCGAGAGTGCCTAAATCGCTCAAGAAAAATGTTGTGCCAAAATCGATCAAGGGACATTAATTCGGTCCAGATAGCTTGTTTGCCTCCAGAGTCTATACATAGGGATGGCAACGGGGCGGCGATGGTCCCCGCCTCGTTGCCATCTCCGCGATTTAAACATGGCACTATATCCGAGCAATGTAACGACAATTCCAAAGATTGGTACAGCGGTCCATACCAATGGAACGGTAAAGGTGTACGGAGGGATTGAATGTAGACGGGAAATCAAACACGGAAATGTAGGGGGTTATGTGCTGCCACGTGTTGGGGATTTTTTTTTTTCTGACATTTTCTTGACGAAACCCAAAAACGGCAAATAAATCTAATTCTCCGAGCAACCTTCAAAAGCCGGCAACTTTTGAAGGCGCCCAAGGAACTTATCTACCTAGCCCTAAATCCCCCCAATACCGATGTGGGAAAGAACCCCCACGTGTTGGGGATTGATTTCCGGATGTCTAAAAAATCCGCACTGGTGAATATGGCAAGGACCCCGGGTTACTAAGAGAAATTAAAATTTAAAAGAGGAAGTTGATCCTGAGTGAAATGTGGGGACCACATTGATAGCCCATTGACATGATTGAAAGTGAAAATTCTGTCAGCATTTTTTTTTTTTTTTCAACGTAGGGAGTATTTCAGTTTTGTTAAACTAATTTTCTTGTGCCTATGCATCCCATCCCCCAAAGATACATAAGCGATAGAAAGGTGATTTGAATACACGATCTTGAGGCTTAATTAGATTACTCCAAAACTATTCGAACCAACCCCGAGTGACAAGCGATCTAGGCTTCTTCCAAGTCCACATAACTCAGCTCTTCCCTTGGAATAGCTCAGTACTTGGTTGTTGATTATGCTAGTAGTAGTTTTTTTTTTTCCCCAATCGTAGGTTGTTACTTCTGATGAATAGGGTGGATAGGGAAATTGCCCAAGCTGAGAAGCTCGACTGGTTTTCGCTCAGGATCCTTATCCCAAGGTCTCGAGTTCGAACCCAGTAGTTACCGTCTTGGGCATTGGTCGGGTCCGCTCTGCCCGTGCACTGTGGCATTAGTTAGGTGTAGATACAAATACTTACAATGTCGATAAAAAAAGGGGTTGACAGGGAAATTAATGATAACGATTAATGTCTTAAATTAATTATACCAACCGTGGTGGAGGGAAAAAAATAATGAACGTAATTAAGTAGGACATGTGAATTGTAGTAAAGAATAGGTACAAGGTAATAAACAGAAGGGGACGGGGGAAGTTTAAGAGCCAGGGGAAGTTTAATTGAGGAAAATACTAAGGCGGAAGGTGCATTCAGCAAAAGCACATAGGAAGGAACATTGTTAGGGAAAAAATAAATGACTGGATTTTATATACGAGTAAATCTTATATATGCGGATAATATAGATACTATTACTATTTGATTCATGATACATGTGTAAAAGTTGGATTTCAAACTTACATTTTACATAACTATCATTCATCCAAAACTAACAGTACATATACTGTCAGTATAGGAAAAATTAATTCTTTATATATATATACATATATACATGCATACATTCATATGTATATATATATATATATATATATATATATATATATATATATATATATATATATATATGTTAATAACCGGATTATATGGTTACTAGTATGTTTAAATTTGTCTTAGAAGTTGATAAAGTATTGAAGTAATAAGTAGAAGTGAATGTGTTAAACAATTAAGATTTTGAGGAACTAATTAAGGAGACTAGAATAGGAGTAATTAGAGGCACACTTAACTGGATTGCAGAACTTGTAATTAGAGTAAAACGCAAAAATTGAAATAAACTATGAAGTGGCTAATACTGATCCTGAATGTGTGCACTAGTAGGTGTTCGGGATGGTTAGTGTCAACATTGTTTATATTTAAAAAAAAATCATTAATATTGAAATAAACTACGAAATGGTTAGTATTAGTACTGAATGTGTGTACTCGTAACCATTCGTAATGGTAAATGTTCATGATGTGTGTATTTAAAAAAATAAATCACAAATATTGAAATGAACTATGAAGTGGCTAATACTGATCTTGAATGTGTGTACTCGTAGTTGTTCTTGTTGTACTGTTAACAATGTTTCCATTTTTGAGACTGATTGCTTGTTACAGAGGTGAGATGTATGATAACGAAAAAGGAGAGAAGGAAAAAAAAAAGTGTCAAGTGGTTGTATAATATTAACTGGTTAATACTATTTAAGTTTCAACGAGTTTATTTGTTACGTAAAATTACTCTTTGCATCCGAAAGATAGCATGATCAAAGAGTTATCTGCCAACTAGATAAGAGAACCCTGAAGTTCTCCATTGAACGGCAAGTGCCAATGTGTTATTGGAGGAAACAGTTTAGTTTTTCAATTTTGGGGTTTAAGGAGTGAGAAATGTCTATTTGAGACTTGGTATCCAAATTCAAAGGCTCAATAGTTCCTTACTATTTTGGGGCTAATTGGAAACAATGATTTAATTATTTCATTTGTTTCTTTTGTTTGCTTCTTAATTGATGGGAAAGGTCAATTGAGTCCTTTTATAAAAATTAGCTCTTTAAATAGTTGCTAACTATTTAGGATTATTTTTGTATGCTTGAAATTATTTGCTTTATAATTTTCTGGTCAAATGCAAATAGTTGTAGATTATTTTGGGCTCCTTTTATTACATGGTTTTTTTTTTGAATTAATTAAGATAATGGAGCCAGTCAAATTAGTGTAGGTCATGTTAGGCCTGTTAGTTAGTGAAACATCCAAATTAACAAGAGGTTAGTCTAACACTTAGCCCTAATAAGATTCTCTCTTAATCATCATTTTTATTCGTTGTTTAGGTTTCAGAAGGAGAACTTCCTTCCCCTTTCTTCTAGTGAGATAGATGCCTATGAGCATGCAAAATCTTCACTTTTCTACCAATTCCTCCGACAACTAATTGTACTTTCTTTTGATTGCAACCCAAAAATCCTCCATGTGCATGTGAAGTTTTCTTTTGCCCTCAAAATCATCTTAGTGAAATTTTCTTTTCCCCCAGAATCAGCTCAGTTTAGGGATGAATGCTGTACCGATTTATCAATGATTTTTGCACTGGATTTGAATTTGGCCTCTTTTCTTGCTATTTGATTTGAAGTTTTGTTTACTTTTGGAAAAGAATTTTTAATCATGTATGGTACAGCTTTCAAAACCTACTACTTAGACAAGAGCGACATAGCAACCCATTCATATACCAGTAATAATTATCGGAGACCCGCGACCCTCAAATTAGGGGATCTCCCTCCCTAGACCGACTGGAAAATTGAAATCACTAGTTGGTTGGTTTCTCGACTATGTTAATCAGTTTGGTTTTAGACTTGATAATTAGCATGACATCCTTAAGAAGAGCTATAAATATTGTAGATTCTAAGAGTTTTTTAAATAAAGGTACATTTAGTAGGGTAAATAGCATCATTGTGCAAAGGTTGTTTATATTTAGTGGCACACGATAAGCATATCTACAATCCACAATTAAAAATTTAAAATTATCACGTAGTCCTTGAATTAAGTACTTTTGAAGAAAAAATTTATTTTTGCACCAATAAAAGAAACTTCAAAACCACTACTTGAGGGATGGCTACTTGTGTTCAGACACCGAATAAATTTATTAGAACATGGTAAAGCCACTTGAGAAAAGGTTGAAACTTAATGTTGATCAGTCTTGGAAAAGAGGGAAGGCAGGAGGTTGAAAATTTACTCAGACCATGCTGGCAAATCTGTGATCCTGAGGATGTTGAGCTTCCCATTCAGTCCAAAGTCAATTTTAGCTTCTCACAGCCTCCTCCACATGAGGTATATTCTTAGGTTAACCCACAACCCTGTTTTTATCCTAATAGCCATTATTACTGGTAGTAGCAGTAGTAATTTTCTCTCCTCCTTTTTCCCTGTGAGGATTTTTAATCAATTGTTGAGAATTTCAAGTTTTGTGCTTATTCACTCCATCAAAGCTGATTGAATTCAGATTAAATATAAATTTAATTCAAGCTTGTTACTGAAAATTAAATTTAAATTGAAAATACAAAAACAAGCTTGAAATTCTATTTTACTATTTTTTCTTCCTTGTCTTTGTTTTCTGTCCTTGTTATTGTTTAGTAACTTGAAGAATGATTCCATTTATCTTCTCTATGGAGAGAGTTTGGAGAAAATACTAAGTAGAAGCATCCATCCATGACTTTGTACCCTATATTTTTGTCCCTTTTCATTTGTTCTAAGATACATTTATTTTTAATTTGCTAACATGGATGGTGAATGCATGGGTTAGAGTTATGTTATAATTTTACTTGTTAGACAACAATAATATTTTTGTAGTTTTTCTTAATTTTATCAGGTGTGTGTCTATATATATATAGTGTGTGTCTATATATATCTATATATATTGACAAATGTTTATGAATATTGTAATTTTGTAATATTATTGCATATTTTATACTTTTATATGTTTTAAAAAAATCAAAATTTGTGGGATTACGCCCCATATCTTAGGGCTTTCACCCGGTTGGGCGAACATGGATCGCTCTGTCCAATGCCGTCGCGTTTAAACCATTGCTCAGAAGCACCACGCTGCCTGAGGTATTTATTTAGCACCACACCGCTGAAGATGCAGTGTCAGTTTCCTATAATTTGCTGCTTTTATCAGCTTTCCTTCACTGAGTTGTTGATTCGTCTGAATGTTTTTTGTTTTATTGTCATTAGCAATGTATTCTTTTTATGGAACCTGGAAGATGATATGTGAGTTTTTGAGGTGAAGTTGCAGTATTTAAAATTGTAATATTAGGGAAAGCCCTCTTCCCAACTGACATGCAAATAACATGCATTGTCTTGTGTCCTTGCAGTGAACAATATTGTATTGATTACTGTTCAGGTCCTACTAGAGCTAGATAGGAATAGAAAAAAGACCCTTCTACCAAAATCAATTGCCAGGCCTGGTATTCCACTTCCTCCTGAACAGGATACCCTAATCAGTCCCAACTACCAATTTGCTATTAAAAAAAAAAAAAAAAGAAACAAAGCAAGGAAGCAGTTGAGGAAACAGAGGCTGATGAAGGGACTGCTGATCCTAACCTAGACCCTTCTCAAGAGCAAAGAATAGATGCTTCACAAGGCGCTGCTCAGCGTGTATCTTTTCCAATTGGACCCAAACGATCAAAATGCGCATTTTAATCTCAATGGCAGTTGGCAAAAATCATATAGTGGTCAATTGTATGTTTGGGCTTATATATAGTTCTTCTCGCTTCAAAATTCCCCGGAAGATTGACATTTGTCATCTCCATTTCTTGACTCCTTTCTCGTAAGCTAGGCTTCAGTGGTTGGTTGTTTAACCTGTGGCTTTTATGACCGTTGGTGATGCAATCCGGGGCAGTGTTGACTGATAAAATTCGTCCCTGAAAATGTTTTCATACTGGGAAAGGACAAACTGGAGAATTGTATGTATCCTCGATGCGCGATTGTTTGCGTTCGTCGAATGATACTTCTTTTATTGTTATTAACACTCCAGTAAATTTGCTCACATCCTGTGGAAAGTTATAACTTTTTTAAGAATTTGTGTTCTTAATCATCGGCAATGCTTTGGGCTGGTTCATGTATCCTGCTTTAGGTTCAATAGAGCTATATTTGACTAGAAATGATGATTTCTGCGGTGGGTCAATAGTTAAGTAGGAAAAAGTCACCTGGTAAAACCAAAAAGTTCTACCGGAAATTCAGGCCACGGTACAAGTAGAAACCAGTGAGAAGGTACCTCACGCCTCAAAGCTAGATCCATATTCCATTGTAAATATACGGGCGGAAAACCTAGCTCGAGTAAAATCTCACCTAGATCATCAGGCGAGCACAAATAACTGTTGATGCTCATTTTCCTTTTACTTCAAGTGCCCTGCAAAATTTTCGTCAGGCGACAATGCCCCTGAGCCCAAAAGATTACCAGAGAGTGCTTGCACAGATAATCTTACCTTATTTGTCTACAATGCACGTGAACGTTCCAGAAAGTCACATCACATTCTTGTTAGTTTTGGTTATTTGTGAAGAAGTCGTGCAGACTAACAAAACTGGAAGGCAACATGATTAACCTGGTGCTAGTATCTAAACACAAAGCAACACGTCCTACCAATTCAGTTATCCATTTATCTGAAGCTGTTCTGTACAGATATTATGATATATATACACACACATACACAAAAGAATGAGTAATTTGTCCATGGTACCCTATTACTACACGTACTACACGTATATTATCAGAACGGGTCAGCTGCTCGAGCCAATCATTGAACTACGAGAATGATGATCAATGGTATAGTGAGTCCTCAGCCGTACATGCAATGAATCTCCTCCCTGTACTCCATCAATGATTTATCTGGTATTGCTGGAGTTAATTCCACAACATCTCCCATTTTTAGCTTGCACATGGGGTCGCTTATAGTTGCATGATTCTTTACCAAAAAAAAAAAAAAGTTGCATGGTTCAGTGGGGGCCTAAGCTCCTCCAGTAGAGTTCGCTTATAGTTGCATGGCCTAACCATGGCCCTTGATGATCGAGTTCGCTCGAAATTCCTGTATAGACATCTGCAACACCAAAGACTCGGCCCTTGATGGTTCTAAGACTCGGCCGAGTCCGAGACAACTCGGCCGAATTATCATCGGAACGGAACTCTCCATTCCAATATTGGGACGAGATGATTTCGAGATAGATGAATCGCCGAGAAGTCTTCGACATGAATAAAAATGACCGAGTCGACCCCAGTTATTTCGAGTCAAATCGAATCCAACTAAAAACCAACGGAAAAAAAGCTATTTTTATTATCTTTGTTTAGCATATATTTTATTTAATATTATTCGCAATGTTTAGAATATTAAATATATCAAAATTTGTGTTTCGCCGAAACTGCTACCGATATGTTGAAACTGATATGAAATGGTCCGAGCCGTGACCGCGACTGCGAACAATGGATTAGTCATGACAATTTGTATCATCATATGAGTGGTACTAAAATTTCAAACCAAAGGGCAAAAAATTTGAATGAACTCTTGGTATAGCTGCGTCACACAAAAATGCCATTAGAACACCAGAAATTTGGCCAACTAAATCCTTTGCTTCTGAATTAATTCTTTTGCAATCATTGACAACTAAAATAGATGTACAAACTACTGAAAACATCAATAAAAGTTGGATTGGATCTGGGTCCTCTGCACTTCTAATGGCTAAGATCAGCCCATTCAATCTCGATCGCGAACAAACCTAGATCGTTGATTTAAATTTTTATCAATTCAAATTTCACGATTTTTCTTTAATTTTCAGCATGAGAAAGCAAAAGACAAATTTTGTAAACATTGAAACTGTAATTTATTTGGAACACACACCATGTAAGTGTATGAAAAGGGAAAAAACACATTACACACAGATATATTCACACATTAATTGCACAAAATGGGGATAACAAGCTCAATATAATGCCATCAACAACAAACAAAACATATATATATATATATATATATATATATAGGTCAATACAATTTATCCCTATGGTTTAGTATTTTTTTTACATAATTTCCCTATAGTTTCAAAAGCTATACATAGCCCCTTCATGGTTTGGATTAAAGTGTTAAAGTGATGGAATTGATCATTGTAATGGAGCCACCAAAAATATAAAAAATACTTTTTATGTAAAGTTGAAAATTATTTATTAATCAAGGGGGTTATGTGTATATTTTGAAAATCATAAGGGGGTTATATAGTAAAGTATTAAATCATATGGAGATTATATGGTAAAATATAAAATCATACGGGTTAGTGTGTCATGTATTTATAAGGGTAATTTTGATATTTTTAAATGTTTCATTATGAATGATCAATTACGTCATTTTGACACTTTAATCCAAACTATGAAAATGTTATATATAATTTTTAAAACCATAGGAGGATTATGTAGAAAAACACTAAACCAGGGGATAAGTGTAATTTGCCCATATATAAGTGCATTGCAGCTACATACAAAAATAAACTTGCATTGCTGAATTATTTGAACACAATTTAATCGCGATCCTGAGAATTAAGCGTATATATCAAATCGTTGTGAATAAAGATGATGAGGAAGCCGAGGCTCAACAATGGTAACAAGCGGGAACTTCCTTGGTGTTGAAAGCCCGAAGATTTCTTCCATGTCCAAGTCCTCAGGATTCATATCACTTGGCAACTTCCAGTTGTATCCATGTAAAAGATTGGCCAAAGTGGATTGGACAACCTTAAGGCCTAAACTGTACCCCGGGCACATTCTTCTTCCAGAACCAAAAGGCAACAACTCGTAGTCTTGCCCTTTGACATCAATTTCCTCTCCAATGAATCTTTCAGGGTAAAATTCCTGGGGATCTTTCCACAATTCGGGATCCCTCCCAATTGACCAAACATTAATGAGAACTCGAGTTCCCTTTTGGATATCGTACCCTGCAACATTGCAATCTTCACGGGCACATCTTGGCACCAGCATTGGTACTACAGGATGCATACGCATTGTTTCCTTAACAATAGCTTCTACATAAGGAAGGTTTGGGATGTCCTTCTCTGTTACCCATCGGTTCTGACCGATAACCCGGTCAAGTTCTTGGGTTGCCTTTTTGAATAATTCTGGCTTTTTCAGCAACTCTGAAATGGCCCATTCGACTGTCATGGCTGAGCTCTCGGTTCCACCAACAAGTAGGTCCTGGAGTTCATTCATTATTCAAAAAGATTTCAGTGCAATTATTAGAGTTCTCGGAAAAATTTCTACTTTTAGTTCCACTGAGTAGTAGTTCCTGGAGTTCATTCATTACGCAAAAGTGCAGTTATTGAAGTTCTTAGAATAATATATAAATATATATATATATATATATATATATAGTACAAATAGAGCCACTATACTTGTGTGAATGCCTTGACTCCATGCCTCTCCAGTTTCACCTCCAAAGTCTGATGCTCCGCAAGGTCCAGAAGGACATCCACCATGTCCTTGCTTACCCGATTCTGTTCGTCATTCCTCATCCTGGCCACGTTATGCTCGTCCAGGACATGCTCTAGAAACCAGTCGAATTTCTTGCTCAGGATTTTCATCCTCTTAATATACCCCTGCAAATCCAAGAAATTCAGCCAAGGTATCGAATCACCAATGTTAAAGACGCCATTCAGCAAAAGAAGCTCGTCCATCATCTTCACGAACTCTTCAGGCGTGATGATTGAGTTCTGATCAGACTCGTCCAAGTATCTTTTCCCTAACACCATCCTGCTAATCATGTTCAAGCTCATAGTTGTGAGATAATCTTTCAACAAGACAGGCTTGCCTAACGATTGGAACAGCCCCAGAAGAAGTGAGTTCATTTCTTCCACACGAATATGTTCATAGGACTCGAGTCTTTTTGCGCTGAACAATTCCATGAGGCACATCTTACGCGCCTGGTGCCAGTATGGTCCGTAAGGGGACCACATGATGTCAGAGCAGTTATAGCTGGTATACTTTCCGGCTGCAGTTTTGGGCCTATCAGCAAAAGTGACGTCCATGGTCTTGAGGAAAACTTTGGCCATCACCATGGAGGAGCCGACCACAACGGGGAAGGAGCCAAAATGGAGGTGCATTAGGGGACCGTATGTTAGGGAGAGTTGATGGAGTGAACGATGGGAGAGGGTGCCAATGAGGTTTAAGTTTCCAACGATAGGCCAGGGCTTTGGACCTGGTGGGAGGTTGAGTTTTTTCTGATGAAAACGCCTACAAAAGAGCGCGATGACCATCGTGGCAAGCCATGCGACTGCGTAGGCGGCCCAACTGGTGGTGGCGGTGAAAGAAATCTCCATTTCTTTTGGGGTGTGTGTGTGTGTGTGTGGAAGGGTGTTTTAATGAGCATGGAGCCTTGAAAGGGTGTTATATAAAGTTGTGGAACTAGCCGAGTAATTAACTACTAATGCCAAGAACTCATTGTTTACTATTATGAACGGTCTGTCGGCCAATGGTCAATTGAAATCAATGTTTTAAAAGGCAAAGGCATTGCAAATGGCACGAAAGGCCCAAGGCGTGAGGAATAAGCCCCGCAAATTTTTATTTTGAAAAAAATATATAAATATGATATATATTATTAAAAAGGCATTTGAAGATATAAATAAATATAATAAAATTAGATAAAATTAAAAAAATTTGTACAAATAAAGAATTATTATTGTATAACTTCAACTGATAATTTAAGAAACATGCATATTAACATTAGCTGCACCAAAAAGTAAAATAATTAACATTACAAAAAGTTCAATCTTAAAAACAAACTAGTCACAATTCAAAAGTCACCACATTATCAAGCACTTAAATTACAAATGCATAAATTGAAGACACAAACTTCAAAGGTTAATTGTTTCAACAAACACACTTAACTAGTATAAACAATAAAATACCAAATTAGCAACCATATTGCTTATAATACATAACAAGGAATAGCACCAATAATTAGAAATAAACTGACAAATAAAATGATACTATTCATCAAAGTCAATATCATCCATGTCATCATCTTTATCTAGTGTATATACACTAGGTAATTTTCTTTCAATAGTTGGTGGTGGTTTTGAAATTTTCATCCTATCACAGGATCTAATCTACACGTAACAACCTCATTTCCTTTACCTTTTTTGCCTAACCATATATTATATTACAAAAAAGTTCATATCAAACTTATTCAATGTCTCAATATAAAAGATAGTAAATTAGTAATAAAGTTGAATATTAAAAAGTTAAAAACTTAATTGATGAAATTAAATCTTTTTCTTTAAGACAGTTTTTGGGCATACGCTTTTAACATTCCACTTCAGAGCGCGTCCATGCACCTGGGCATACGCCCCAATAACACTTTCACCTTATCCGATCACTTCGGAGTAGTATTGGAACACTTCGTCTTAGAATTCGCCTTGCGAACCCCTTTTGAAATGAACTTATGTTCAAGTTAATTTAAACAATTAATCAACATACTAATCTCAATTTTGTTTGCTTGCTCGAAATGAACTTATGTTCAAGTTAATTTAAACAATTAATCAACATACTAATCTCAATTTTGTTTGCTTGCTCGTTTTTAACATTTTTGCTTTCTGTGTATACAGGAGAGCATTTCCCGTGATCAGCTTGGTTAAATTATTGTGCAGATCCTGAAGTCTGCATCGCATGTTTAAAAGAAATTCCAATATATAGAACGGTATAATATAGGTGTCAAATTTTTGCTGGTAGTAGTTCCTCACAAGGAAATGCTACCTCTATCATTGTATGGTGTCGAAGCGATTTTGTCCTTGAGGACTTGGAAACCATACCAGATCCAATTAGTGGTTGCATCAACAGGCTGAGATGCTATGCTTTATGGCATTGGGTTCGAGAGTGCCTAAATCGCACAAGAAAAATGTGGTGCCAAAATCGATCAAGAGGCATTAATCCGGTCCAGATAGCTTGTTTGCCTCGAGAGTCTATAAAGGATCGACACGTAACAGAAGTTGTAGTGCAAAAACTAGACTGACGGAAGTTGCTAGTAGCTTAACTGAATAAGGACAGCACCTACAGGTCGTCCTGTGGCTCAAATTCATCATCCCGCAATCACACAAATTCAGACAGCACCTACAGGTCGTCCTGTGGCTCAAATTCATCATCTCGCAACCATACAAATTTGTTTATTTCAATAACCGCAACCATCCATCTTACTCTTATAACAAGCTACACTATAAGAGAAGGGAATTTCAAAGGAACTTGTATAGATGCTAGGAGGTGAACTGTCAATGCACTACTGAACTTTTTAAATTTTGCAAAAAAGAAATTACAGAAGAAGAGAATTCAAAGAGGCTGTATAGACATTAAGAGGTTAACCACCATTACATTATAGAACTGTTTAAATTTTTGAAAGAAGGGAAGCACTGTAGTACTTCTTTGTGGTGCATTAAGCGCGATTTAAACATGGCACTATATCCGAGCAATGCAACGAGAATTCCAAAGATTGGTACAGCGGTCTATACCAATGGAATGGTAAAGGTGTACGGAGGGATGGAATGTAGACGGGAAACCAAACACGGAAATGCAGGGGGTTTTGTCCTGCCCCGTGTTGGAGATTGATTACCGGATGTCTAAAAAATCCGTACAGGTGAATATGGCAAGGACCCGGGTTATTAAGAGAAATAAAAAGAGGAAGTTGATCCTGAGTGAAATGTGAGGACCACATTGGAAGCCCATTGACATGATTGAAAGTGAAAATTTTGTCAGTACTCTTTTTTTTTTTTTTTTTAATACAGGGAGTATCCAACTTTGTGAGATTAATCTCCCTGTGCCTATGCACCCCGCCCCCAAGAATATATAAGCGATAGAGAGGTAACTTGAATGCACGACCTCGGGACCTAATTAGGTTACCTCGAAACCATCCGAGCCAACCCCAAGAAACAAGCAATCTAGGCTTCTGCCAGGTCCACATAGCTCAGCTCTTCACTTGGAATAGCTAAGTACTTGGTTGTTGATTATACTAGTAGTAGTTTTTTTTTTTTTTTTTTGAATCGGAGGTTGTTACCTCTGATGAATAGGGTGGATAGGGAAATTGCCCGAGCTAAGAAGCTGGACTGGTTTTTGCTTAGGATCCTTATTCCAGGGTCTCGAGTTCGAATCCCAGTAGTTACCGTCTTGGGCAATGGTCGGGTCCAACTTGCCCAGGCACTGTGAAATTAGTCGGCTGTAGACCCAAATACTTACAGTGTCGATAAAAAAAAAGGGTTGATAGGGTAATTAATGATAACGATTAATGTCTTAAACTAATTATACCAGCCGTGGTAGGAGGAAAAAAAATAATGAACGTAATTAAGTAGGAGATGTGAATTATAGTGAAGAATAGGTACAAGGTAATAAACAGAAGGGGACGGGGGAAGTTTAAGAGCCAGGGGAAGTTCAATTGAGGAAAATACTAAGGCGGAAGGTGCATTCAGCAAAAGCACATAGGAAGGAACATTGTTAGGGAAAAAATAAATGACTGGATTTTATATATGAGTAAATCTTATATATGCGGATAATATATATACTATTACCATTTGATCCATGATACATGTGCAAAAGTTGAATTTCAAATTTACGTTTTTCATAACTATCATTAATCCAAAACTAATAGTGCATATACTGTTAGTGTAGGAAAAATTAATTCTTTATATATACATACATATATACATGCATACATTCATATGTATATATATATATATATGTTAATAACCGGATTATACGGTTACTAGTATGTTTAAATTTGTCTTAGAAGTAATAAGTAGAAGTGAATGTGTTAAACAATTAAGATTTTGAGGAACTAATTAAGGAGATCTGCCAACTAGATAAGAGAACCCTGAAGTTCTCCTTTGAACGGCAAGTGTCAATGTGTTATTGGAGGAAACTGTAGTTTTTCAATTTTGGGGTTTAAGGAGTGAGAAATGTCTATTTGAGACTTGGTATCCAAATTCAAAGGCATAATAGTTCCTTACTATTTTGGGGCTAATTGGTAACAATGATTTAATTATTTCATTTGTTTATTTTGTTTGCTTCTTAATTGATGGGAAAGGTCAATTGAGTCCTTTTATAAAAATTAGCTCTTCAAATAGTTGCTAACTATTTAGGATTATTTTTGTATGCTTGAAATTATTTGCTTTATAATTTTCTGGTCAAATGCAAATAGTTGTAGATTATTTTGGGCTCCTTTTATTACATGGGTTTTTTTTGGATTAATTAAGATAATGGAGCCAGTCAAATTAGTGTAAGTCATGTTAGGCCTGTTAGTTAGTGAAACATCCAAATTAACAAGAGGTTAGTCTAACACTTAGCCCTAATGAGATTCTCTCTTAATCATCATTTTTATTCGTTGTTTAGGTTTCAGAAGGAGAACTTCCTTCCCCTTTCTTCTAGTGAGATAGATAATGCCTATGAGCATGCAAAATCTTCACTTTTCTGCCAATTCTTCCAACAACTAATTGTACTTTCTTTTGATTGCAACCCAAAAAATCCTCCATGTGCATGTGAAGTTTTATTTTGCCCCCAAAATCAGCTTAGTGAAATTTTCTTTTCCCCCAAAATCAGCTCAGTTTAGAGATGAATGCTGTACCGATTCATCAATCATTTTTGCACTGGATTTGAATTTGGCATTGAAAATCTCCTCTTTTCTTGCTATTCGATTTGAAGTTTTGTTTTCTTTTAGAAAAGAATTTTTAATTATGTATGGTGCGGCTTTCAGAACCTACTACTTAAACAAAAGGGACATAGCAACCCATTCATATACCAGTAATAATTATAGGAGGCCCGCGACCCACAAATTAGGGGATCTCCCTCCCTAGACCGACTAGAAAATTGAAATCACTAGTTGGTTGGTTTCCCGACTGTGTTAATCAGTTTGGTTTTAGACTTGATAATTAGCATGACATCCTTAAGAAGAGCTATAAATATTGTAGATTCTAAGTGTTTTTTAAATAAAGGTACATTTAGTAGGGTAAATAGCATCATTGTGCAATGGTTGTTTATATTTAGTGGCACACGATAAGCATATCTACAATCCACAATTAAAATTTTAAAATTATCACGTAGTCCTTGAATTAAGTACTTTCGCAGAAAAAATTTATTTTTGCACCAATAAAAGAAACTTCAAAACCACTACTTGAGGGATGGCTACTAGTGTTCAGACACCGAATAAATTTATTAGAACATGGTAAAGGCACTTGAGAAAAGGTTGAAACTTAATGTTGATCAGTCTTGGAAAAGAGGGAAGGCAGGAGGTTGACAATTTACTCAGACCATGCTGGCAAATCTGTGATCCTGATGATGTTGAGCTTCCCATTCTGTCCAAAGTCAATTTTAGCTTCTCATAGCCTCCTCCACGTGAGGTATATTCTTCATTAAGTTAACCCACAACCCTGTTTTTATCCTAATAGCCATTATTACTGGTAGTAGCAGTAGTAATTTTCTCTCCTCCTTTTTCCCTGTGAGGATTTTTAATCAATTGTTGAGAATTTCAAGTTTTGTGCTTATTCACTCCATCAAAGCTGATTGAATTCAGATTAAATAAGATTAAACATAATTCAAGCTTGTTACTGAAAATTAAATTTAAATTGAAAATACAAAAGCAAGCTTGAAATTCTATTTTACTATTTTTTCTTCCTTGTCTTTGTCTTCTGTCCTTGTTATTGTTTAGTAACTTGAAGAATGGTTCCATTTATCATCTCTATGGAGAGAGTTTGGAGAAAATACTAAGTAGAAGCATCCATCCATGACTTTGTACCCTATATTTTTGTCCCTTTTCATTTGTTCTAAGATATATTTATTTTTTGCTAACATGGATGGTGAATGTATGGGTTAGAGTTATGTTATGATTTTACTTGTTAGACAACAATAATATTTTTGTAGTTTTTCTTAATTTTATCAAGTGTGCGTGTCTATATATATAGTGTGTGTGTGTCTATATATATCTATATATAGATATATGTTTATGAATATTGTAATTTTGTAATATTATTGCATATTTAATACTTTTATATGTTTTAAAAAAATCAAAATTTGTGGGATTACGCCCCATATCTTAGGGCTTTCACCCGGTAGGGCGAACATGGATCGCTCTGTCCAACACCCTCGCGTTTAAACCATTGCTCAGAAGCACCACACTGCTGAAGATGCAGTGTCAATTTCCTATAATTTGCTGCTTTTATTAGCTTTCCTTCATTGAGTTGTTGATTCGTCTGAATGTTTTTTTTTTTATTGCCATTTGCAATGTATTCTTTTTATGGAACCTGGATATGTGAGTTTTTGAGGTGAAGTTGCAGTATTTAAAATTGTAACATTAGGGAAAGCCCTCTTCCCAACTGACATGCAAATAACATGCATTGTCTTGTGTCCTTGCAGTGTACTTATTAACAATTTTGTATTGATTACTGTTCAGGTCCTACTAGAGCTAGCTAGGAATAGAAACAAGACCCCTCTACCAAAATCAATTGCCGGGCCTGGAACTCCACTTTCTCCTGAACAGGATACCGTAATCAGTCCCAACTACCAATTTGCTATTACAAAGAAACAAAGCAAGGAAGCAGTTGAGGAAACGGAGGATGATGAAGAGGCTGCTGATCCAAACCTAAACCCTTCTCAAGAGCAAAGAATAGATGCTTCACAAGGCGCTGCTCAGCGTGTATCTTTTCCAATTGGACCCAAACGATCAAAATGAGCATTTTAATCTCAATGGCAGTTGCCAAAAATCATATAGTGGTCAATTGTATGTTTGGGCTTATATATAGTTCTTCTCGCTTCAAAGTTCCCAGGAAGATTGACATTTGTCATCTCCATTTCTTGACTCCTTTCTCATAAGCTAGGCTTCAGTGGTTGGTTGTTTAACCTGTGGCTTTATGACCGTTGGTGATGCAATCCGGAGCAGTGTTGACTGGTAAAATTCATCCCTGAAATGAGACTCTGAAAATGTTTTCATACTGGGAAACGACAAACTGGAGAATTGTATGTATCCTGGTTGCACGATTGTTTGTGCTCATCGATTGGTCCTTCTTTTAATGTTACTAACATTGCAGTAAATTTGCTCACATCCAGTGGAAAGTTCTAACTTTTTTTTAAAAAAAAAAATTTTTGAATTTGTGTTCATAATATCGGCAATGCTTTGGGCTGGTTCGTGTATCCTGCTCTAGGTACAATTAGAACTATATTTGACTAGAATTGATGATTTCTGCGGTGGTTCAATAGTTAAGTAGGAAAAAGTCACCTGGTAAAACAAAAAAGTTCTACGGAAAATTCAGGCCACGATACAAGTAGAAACCAGCGAGAAGGTACTTCACGTTCTCACAACCTCGCTAGTACAAGTTTCGGCCTCAAGTAGCAACAAGAGCTACCTCACGCCTCAAACCTTAGATCCATATTCCATGTATGTTACGGCTGCCTTCCCTTAGGGCAGAAAACCTAGCTCTAGTAATTTCTCACCTAGATCATCAGGCGAGAACAAATAACTGTTTGATGCTCATTTTCCTTTTACTTCATGTGCCCTGCAAAATTTTCGTCAGGCGACAATACCCCCGAGCCAAAAAATGACAGAGAATTCTTGCAAGGTAAAGTTGCGATAGATAATCTTACCTTACTTGTCTACAATACATATGAACGTTCGCATCACATTGTTATTAGTTTTGGTTAGTTGTGAACAAGTCGTGCAGACTAACAAAACTGTCAGGCAACATGATTAGCAACTTGGTGCTAGTATCTGAACACAAAACAACACGTCCTATCAATTTAGTTAGCCATTTATCTGAAGCTGTTCGGTACAGATATATATATATATATATAGACACACACACACACACACACATAAAAGAATGAGTAATTTGTCCATGGTACCCTATTACTACACGTAAAGTATCAGAACGGGTCAGCTGCTCGAGCCAATCATTGAACTACGAGAAGTTGGTATAGTGAGTCCTCTGTCGTACATGCGCTAAATCTCCTCCCTGTACTCCATCAATGATTTATCTGGTATTGCTGGAGTTAATTCCACAACATCCCTCATTTTTAGCTTGCACATGGGGTCGCTTATAGTTGCATGTTTCAGTCGGGGCCTAAGCTCCTCCTTCAGTAGAAATCCATAGTGTGTCTAATCAAGAGCTCCCCAATCTGCACTCTCAACCATGGCCCTTGACGGTCGAGTTCGCTGGAATTCCTGTACCGACATCTGCAACACCGAAAACCAGACTAGTTATGACAATTTGTATCATCATATGAGTAGGACTAAAATTTTAAAACCAAATAGAGGACCGAAGGGCAAAATATTTGAATGAACTCTTGGTCCCAAAAATGCCATCAGAACACCAGAAATTAGCCAACTAAATCTTTTGCTTCTGAATTAATTCTTTTGCAATCATTGACAACTAAAGAGATGTACAAACTACTGGAAGCATCAATAAAAGTTGGATTAAGGGCAGGAACGGTCCTCAGACGGACTATTTCCAAGCGGTCTCCTCACAATCCCATGCGAAAGGACCAGAAATAGCCACGTCATTCAGTTTTGGGAAGGAGCAAAAATGATGTCGCGTGAATCTGTAGAGTAAAAAGAAATTTGTGAACCTAACCAATGCCGTTGGAACTTAACAGGGGTTTCAAATGTTCAAAAATTGAAAAGAATTGGATTTATTTGAAATGAAACCCGGGAAAATCACCAGCCACATCATTTAGTAGTCAAAATATCATTCAATAGTAAGATAAGGGGAGAAATAGTTGTGGAGAGACAAGCTTGCATACATTCAGGTGATTATAGGTTTGAGAAAGAGATCTCTAAGGCACAAAGTGTGTGAGGGATGAAGACGCACAATGTCGTTGGTGTGTTAAGCAGGCATTTGCAGAGCAAAACAAGGAAGTAGAAGTAAAAGATCTACATTATCCAATGACACTGCATATGCAGAGTGAATTGGAATAGAGAAGAAACCAAGTACAGTACTTAGTCGTCCCTATTATCCCTGGTGAAGCGAACAGTAGTGATTAAGGGAAGTAGCATGGTTGACGGACACTAAGTCGGAGACCAACAAAGGTAATACATTCAGTTATTTCATGGAAAATATGTAAGAATTAGGCATTCTGCCTATGAGCTATAAATGTGTAAAAAGTAGGCAATGTGAGCGTATACTATATTGATTTGAAATAGATGTCATGGTTGTTGGCGGCATGGGTATTGTATGTGAGCAATAGTCACATAGTGTCACAGTTGTGCACAATAGGTTTCCAATAATGTACATGTTGTTAGATGACAATTACTATGCATAGTCACAAGTGTACACATTGTGAGTCAGGCATTGCAGTTAGTTAACTCGTTAGTACAAGGTAAGCAAAGTCCTCACCTTTTAAAATCCAGTTGCATAGTATACATATATCTTGGCTAAAAGAGGTTGAGTGGGATGGCTTGCGTAGTAGAAACTATCAGGGTAGTTGATAAGTACATGTCTATCAAAATTTACAACCGCATGGCGAGAAATTTACATAACTTAGCTGTTTCTTTGAATTTGCAAATGGGTATTTGGTTCATAGGTAATGTTGTCTACATGGTACATAATACGATAATAAAGTTGCTATACAGATGGTTAGTAATTATGTTGACTTCATGGCAGTATATATGTGTTGAAATGGGCCAAACGTGTACATAATTAATGACTTATGTGCAATCTTTTTATTGATGGGACGAGTAAGTGCAATGGTTCACATTGTGATGACTGATGTACACGTGGTAATTGATAGAAAATGTAGTTGTTGATAGCAACAAGTTGACAGAGGATGGGATTCTTAAAATAGGAATGGGGTTTGATGCAAAAGATGAGGCTTATAAATTTTACAATACATATGGTTTTGTCATGGGCTTCAGCATCCAAAAAGACTACTTGAACAAGGACTAGGATGGCTTGACAACATCAAGAAGGTACACTTGTTGCAAGGTATCCCATAACACTTATGTATGCATACATAGTCATAAATTTATAGAAGTTAGCCTATTGTTTAAATTTGCAATTAATTGTTGGCCCTTACATACTATCACGTGCATACACATAATATGGAAATGAATTTACTATATAGTTGTTCGCTGGTTATATAGAATCCACATAGGTGTACAAATTGGGATCTAATATGTTATATCCTACATGTAATTGTTAATACATTATATCTTGTTCAATTTATTTTGCAGCATGCCAAGGATAAAAATAGCTTCTTTTCACAAATCAATGGATATCAATCAAAGGTGGTAGAACAAAGAAGTTAGATTGGATAATTAGATTTTTTTTTATTTTGCCAAACTCATTATACTCATTAGAATGTATTTACACTTAGTTTTCTTATTGTACTTGGGGAAAAAAGTTAAATTGCTAATTTTAGATTTTGTTTATCGATATTGCTAATATGTAGTGACGTGCGCAGGGTATACATATAACATTAAACTCATCCCAATCAAGTTTTACATTTATAAACTCCTAAATACCCCACACGCAATTTATCGCAAGTATACGAATCGTGAGCGAGTATAGGGTATTAAGGGTCGATCTCACAGGGAAGATTGCAATTATCGGTGATTTTCGAACTCCTTTATTATCTAGACTACCATAAATATAAAAGTAATGAAAATTAACACTAGAAAGCTCCTAGAGGTATGGAATTCCTTACTACTCTTGCAAATGAGATTACTGATTAAGTGAATGCTATTATCTTGGCTAGTTATGATGTAATTTCCTTAAACACAAGTCCAATATTTGCAACCAACAAGTCAATCACATACAATGTATATAATCTCAATTCTTCCCCCCACACTTAACATGCACATTGTCCTCAATGTGTCAAAAGGAAAATCAAGATAAAGAAAAATAATACTCCCCTATTGTTGCGATCGAAATGTCAAAGCATGAAGTTCACGAACCATTGGCTACTTATCTCCAATGCTTCATGCATTCCATTTATAACCATTAGTAATATTAACCTAACGATGGAAAATGAGAAACAAATGAAAAACAACAAAATAACTCAACACATAATTTAAACATGAAATCACACAAAATAAAATAGTCAAAACATTGCGTTGCCTCCTAATAAGCGCTTTTGTTTATAATCGTTGGCTCGACTTTTGCACCTCATTTCTCAAAGAGGCTTTATTAATGAATAATCCGCCAATTTTGGTCATGGTGGATCATTAAAAGGTGACTTAATAGAAAAAGTCACATGTTCAAATGATATGAGAGGTGGAAGAAGCTTACCTGTCTCAAGTGAGTCATAAATATTACCTTGAACATGCACCACTTGAGTACTCACCAAAGGAACATCTGTGAGAACCCTCATTTTTAAAATACAATTTTCCCAAACTACATGCCTTGCACCAAGATTTAAATCACCTCTTATATGCCCTAACATTATATTTTACAATATGTTACAACAAATCCCTTGTATTGACCCTCACTTTAAAACATAATTTTCTTATTTACATGCCTTATTATAAGATCTAGACAATTTAATATATGCTCTTACAATATATTTCCTATGTATTATAATAATTTCCATGCATTACATTTCATTTCATTTTACTTGAAGTAAAATATTATCTTGAGTTGGATTCTAATAGTTCACCACTTGCATTTTACCAAGTGTTCCTTTATTAGTGGAAGAGACTTTATGTGAGTGATTAGAGGTGTTAAATTAGAATTGGTACATTTGGAAAGGTATAAATACCATTAGTCAAAGGATTAAGAAAAGTTGTGGTCAAGAAGAGAGAGATGTGGCAAAACCCTAGCCATAGATTTGTTTGACCAAAGATTAAGAAGACAATTTAAACTAAACTTGGCTCTTTTTTTTTAGTATGTTGGCCGAAATTCCTAGCTTCAAAAGAGAGTGTGAGAGAGAGAGCTCCATAAACTTATCTTTTACCCTTAATAAATGAAGAGCAACTAAATCAAAAGAGAAAGATCTAGAGTTTGTGAGAAAACTTTCTTCAATCCTAGTGGTTGATTCAAGCTTTGAGGTTTTCATTTTGGTGGATTGACTTGGCGGTCCAAGCTACTCACAAGAAAGGTAAGTACACCTTAAATGGTAGTTTATGGTGATAAATCATGTGTTTCAAGTGTTAATGGCAAACCATAAGTTGTTTGGGTTGTGAGTTGAAGTAATCTCTTGAATTAGACAAAAGAGTAATTAGTTAGAAAGCATGCCTACCAAGTGTTTGATGAAATGCATGCACTTTATTCATGATTGTTATGAAGTATTAACATGTTTTAAAGCCCTTTTGAGTGAGATATAACACTTGGTATGTGATTTAAGTGGAAATCATGAAAGGATGAAAGTTAGAAAATTTGGAGAAGGTGCTGTTTGAAATTTCAAGAACTCGCTACCCTATTTTGCTTGGATATTTTCGTGCTTAATATGACTACAAATGTGAGGGATATATATTGTGTTATGTGTGTGGAGGTTGTCTACAAAAAATTAACCAATTTGGTTGGCTAAATTTTGAGTTATGAGCAAAGAGGCAAAACTGGACTAGATCCAGGAATTTTTTGACCAATGATCTTGTGAGGGTCATAACGTTTTCTTCGATGATCGGATTTGAGTGCTGTTTGTGGAATTTGAAAGTAGACTCTTAGAGCTTTAAAATGGTACCAAGCTCATTTTCTTGTTCATCCCGAGCGATTCGTGGCGAGTCTTGAAATTTGGCTGCCCGTTTATTATTGTTCATCTGAGACTGTCCAGAAAATTCATTTGGTTGCTTGATTTTGAACCACTTACGTTTGGATTTTGGAAATGATTTATTCTACACAAATATAGCCTTGTGAACCTAATTTCCAACGCCACTGATGGAACCTAATTCTGACTTTTCTACAGTGCATTATAACCGTTTTCCCGAGACTGCCGGGCAAGACTATTCAATCCGAGAAAAAAAGAACCGTTAAGTCTAAATGAAACCTTTCTTTTGCCGAGCTTTCATGTACACATTAAACTTATTTTCTCATGAACTTTTACCATGGTATGGACCTCATTGCATGCCGGATTAAGTAGTCTGGACTACTCACTTGGTTTCTTAATGAACCTATAATTTAGTGAGAAACGAATCTAATTGTTAATAATTTCACTCGTTGCCTTAGGTTTGGGGAAACGCAGGTGACCATAACTGAGACGTTTGACGTTGATTATTACTTTTACTTGACAGGTGAGTGTTCCACTACCTGCTACCTGTTATGTGAAATATCGGAATATCTGAAATACTTGATTTGTGACTGTTAGAGCCAAATACTGTTTTGATAAAATGGAGGCAAGCGTGTACTTTATCGCACTCGACCTCCCTTGTTTTTCAATGAGGCTCTGTGTACTGTTATTATGAGATGTGATTTCTCTATATATGACTGTGTTTAAGTTGTTTGGGTGATATTCCATCAACTACTGCTACTATTTGGGTACCCAACCTCTTTGGTGAGTCGGCTGTATCGAGCCAGCAAGGGCTTGGTCGAAAAGGCCGATAAACCTTGGAGACTGATGTTTGGAGGTTCCTGGTGAAGTATAGCCGTTATGCTTGCTTGTTGTGTTGCCCAGCACCACCAGTGATAAAATCCTCGACTTGATCCTGTTCCTTTGGAATCTTGAATTCCTGGTATACTCGAGTATTACCAAACTACTGTTTGTGGCGTGCGGGTCTGGTAGGGGGTTGATTGGTGGACGGAGATTGGTGAAAGTGGTGTTCTACGGACCCTATATACTGTGCATACAAGTGTTGACGGAGTGTCAACAAGAGGCAATTATGATCAAGCTCAAGTGGATTTTTGACTTTTGAAAGCCACCCGTATCCTTGAATTGAACTGTGATTAAACTGTTATTCTACTATACGGTGTTTATTTGGTTATTTTGTGACCTTATGTGGCTATGTATTTATTTGCTTTATTTGGAACCTCACTGGGTTTTAGCTCACCCCATTCCCTTTGTTTTCCTTAACAGATCGGGGATGGATTGATCAAGAGCTTTCTTACCTTTATTTTGTTTTGAACTTGTATTTTGAGATTGTAACCTTTTATTTAAGACGACCTTACTTTTGACTTCCGTAAGCTTGAATCTATAAGTTCGACTTATATTATGTAAGTTATGTGCGGAGTGCTAAGTTGACATTTAATTATGTGTATGCTAAGCTTTTAGATTGTTGGTGTAGTGGTTATATTTAATTGGGGTTACACTCCCGTGAATAGAAGATATTTCATCCGCTTCATTTGACTTATTAGTACTTTGATCGACTGAGCCCCGCGCGAGAGTTGGGCAGGCAATCTGCTGATACCCTAGGGTTCGCTCTAGAGAGAGGTGGGGCTGTCACAATATTTACATAGCTTTCTTGGGCTATAATACCTTTAGAACCTGTACAATCAACACATTCCTCAAGAGGGGTGAAAAATGAGTCGTTAAGACTCACCTCTTGAGGTTCAATGTTAGCTCCAAAGACACTATCTTGTGAAATGGATATTTTCTCATTGAAACACAAATTGGATTCATCATTTTGATCAAAATATAATCCATATTCACTTACAACATTCCCACCATTCATAATAGGGTCATTTTGCATATTATTAGAAAAAATAACTTCACACAATACATATAATTGTTCTTGTATTCTACAAAAGTGAGAGGTTAATTCATCTAATCTTTCCTCAATCCTATCAAGACGATCGGAAGTCACATTAGCTAGTTTTTCTATGACTAAATCAAATTGATTAGAAGAATTTTCTACAGCTAGCTCCCAAGTTGCATTAGAATCATTAGCTAATGGTTCACTTTCTAATTTCCAAGGTAGAGGTGCATTAACTAACTTCTCTATTGCCAATTCCCAAGATGGTTTTGATTCATAGTGGACACATTCGGATTGGTAATCATATAAACAAAAAGAAGCACTATCAGCACATTGACTATCCCAACCATAAGCACAAGAATTGTCCCAATTAGGACCATATTGATCAAGATAAGGATTGCAATGCCCAAATTCATCATAATAATCCACATTTTGTACTTGTCTACATGTATGAATAGTATGATAACCTCCACACAAGTCACAAATCATTTGATTAGAATTAAAAGTATTAACATTCCTCTTTTCCTCAATCTCATGCATCATGGTGTCCATTTGCACTTTTAACATTATAACATCAAATTTAGTCTTTAAACGCTTTAAACCATCTTCGAAAGACATACTTTCAGTAATTTCTTGGTTACCTCTATTGAAAGAGTTTTACACTCGGAAACCATGTGACGCCCCACTTCTCCCTAAGGCGAACCAAAGTGTATCCGCGGGACGCCTGCCTAACTCTCGCCAGGACTCAAGCCAAATCATTCAAACTTATTATCGAACTACACCACACAAGTAAGTAACTAAAGTACAGTAAATGCGGAAGCGTTCAAGCTTAACAATGGTCATCCATTATCCAACCCGCACGTCGGGTATTCAAAATACATCATGAATCCCAAATATACATTACGCCCCAAAAGTTACATTTCAATTCCAAAAGTACAATCCAAAACCAAGGGGCATAGCCAAAATGAAATAGAAATCCTAAACAAAAACACATCAGGAGGGTTTCCCCAGTACACCTCCGAGTTCAAACCTGTTAAGGAAAACAAATCTACAGGGTGAGCAAAAACGCTCGTGAAGCCAAGAATACACATACAGGCACATAGCTCAGGTAACAAGCCCAAGTAACAGTTCAAGTGATAACTTGCAAGTAATTAATAATGCCAACAAAATGTAAACAGAAACAATTCAAGGATATGGTAGCTCTCAGGAGCTAAATTCCACTTGCTTTGCCAGTTCATTCGTATATTTTCTCGCGATGACTCTCCGTCAATCGGGTTGATATTTTCAAATCGTAGATCACCACTTATTTCTCATTCGTACACCGTACACCGTTTCGGGCCCGCACGACATTTAGAAGGCTATACTCCACGAGTATGCCAAGTAAGATCTCTCAAATAGATCAAGCTTATCATGTAATTCTCATAGCTCACCAAGGTTTCCGACCAAGCCCATGCCGACTCGAGTTCCAAGGTCGGCCTATGAGTTTGGGCGTCCCCCATGTATCATGTAAGTGTCGAGGAGATTCACTCCAACGACATATGCATCCATAGCATACCATGTCATATATTCAAGCATTTGACAGATCTAAACAGGTATTTCAAGTCATGTAAACCAAGTAAATCATGTTAAGCATGAGTCATTTGTTTTCAAATGAGAACGAGTGCGATAAAGTACACACTCGGCTCTATTTTTCTAAAACAAGTGGGCTAAACACGTAATCAGGTAAACCAAGCAGGAGTCAAGTCCAGAGAGTACAAGTATTCATACACTTGACACTCACCGAACAAATCAAGAAAAATATTTTCTGGAAGTTCAAGTGTTCACTGTAGGATCCTCTTGAAGTCAAAAAATAATTTTACGAGTCCTCACATCCTCTCCCCTTTAAGAAAATTTCGTCCTCGAAATTTACCTTGATTGGCGAACAGGTCTGGATACTTTTCTCGAATTGCTTCTTTGACCTCCCAAGTTGCTTCCTCTAACCCATGGTTCTTCCAAAGGACTTTTACTAATGGTATCTGTTTATTTCTCAATTCCTTCACCTTCCTATCCAGAAGCTTAACCGGTTTTTCCTCATAGGCCAAAATCTCATCAATCTCAACATTTTCTGGTTGTAAGACGTGAGAAGGGTTCGGATGATACTTCTTAAGCATAGATACATGAAACACATTATGGATTCGAAATAAACTCGGCGGTAATTTCAACTTATAGGCTACACTCCCCACACGTTGGATAATCTTGTAAGGCCCTACAAACCTTGGCTGTAACTTCTTTCCTTTTCCCGACATCAACCTTGCTTTCAAAGGTGTAATTTTGAGAAATACCAAATCTCCAACAGTAAACTCCAAATCTTTTCTTCGATTATCGACATAACTCTTTTGGCGACTCTGGGCGGTTTGAATTCTTTGGCGTACTAACCTTACTTTCTCACTAACTTCTTCAATCCAAGATATTGTGGTCGGGTCTAAGATTTTTCGTTCACCTATTTCGTCCCAACAAATTGGAGACATACATTTTCGACCATAAAATGCCTCATACGGGGCCATTTGAATAGAAGAGTGGAAACTATTGTTGTAGGCAAATTCTACTAAAGTCAAAAACTTATCCCAATTCTCTCCAAAGTCCAGAACACAAGTCCTTAACATGTCCTCAAGAGTTTGAATTGTCCTCTCCGACTGTCCATCAGTTTGGGGATGATAAGTGGTACTAAAATTCAATTTAGTCCCTAACACTTCTTGCATCTTTTGCTAGAATCTCGAAACAAATCTTAGATATCTATCCGACACGATACTGACAGGTATTCCATGCAACCTAATGATCTCATCCAAATACAATCTGGCCAACTTCTCTAATGGGTATTTCATATTAATCGGCAGAAAATGAGCCGATTTGGTCAATCTATCCACATTACCCAAATCGCATCATGGCCTCTCTGTGTCCTTAGTAATCCCGATACAAAATCTATGGTGATATTCTCCCATTTCCACTCAGGTATTTCTAGAAGTTGCAAAAGTCCCGATGATTTCTGTTCGACTTTAACCTGTTGACAAATTAAACATGTTTGGACAAATTTAGCAATCTCCTTCTTCATGTTCTCCCACCAATAAAGACTCTTTAAATCCTGGTACATTTTATTCCCTCCTGGATGTACCGTAAACTTTGATCGTGTGTCTCTTCTAAAATTTCCTTTTTAAACCCTTCATCCTTTGGCACAACTACCCGATTCCGAAATCTTAATACACCATTCGGTCCCAAGTTAAAATCCGATTTGTCCCCCTTTTTAACCCTTTCTGACCATTTCTGCACTTCAGTGTCCTTTCCTTGAGATTCCTTGATACGTTCCATCAAAGGAAAATTCAATACAATGTTCCCCAGAATTACTTTCCTCGGTTCCAGTCGAGAATTCTACTAACTAACTTCTTCCAACAATTCGAATTCCTTAATCATCAATCCAGCCATCTGTACTTGATGACTCAAAGCATCAGCGACTACATTAGCTTTCCCTGGATGGTACTTAATCGTACAGTCATAGTCTTCCAAAAATTCCATCCATCTACGTTGCCTCAAATTCAGTTCCTTTTGAGAAAATAAGTACTTAAGACTTTTGTGGTCTGTAAAAACCTCAAATGTCACTCCATACAGATAATGCCTCCATTTCTTTAAAGCAAAAACCACGGCTGCTAACTCCAAATCATGAGTCGGGTAATTCCCTTCATGCGATTTCAATTTCCTAGAGGCATATGCTATCACTCTGTCATTTTGCATTAGAACACACCCCAATCCTTCCTTAGATGCATCTGTGTAAACCACAAAACTATCCTTTCCGTTTGGCAAAGCTAACACAGGCGCCCTTGTCAACCGTCTTTTCAATTCCTGAAAACTTTCCTCACACTTAGGACTCCATATAAACTTTCAATTTTTCTTGGTCAATTTAGTCATGGGTCCAGCAATTTTCAAAAAATTCTGAATGAATCTCCGGTAATACCCTGCTAATCCAATAAAACTCCGAATCTCGGTAGGATTTTCCGGTCGTTTCCATTTCGAAACAGCTTCAACTTTAGCTGGATCCACTTTGATCCCATCCTTAGAAATTATGTGTCCCAAGAAAGTCACTTCTTTTAACCAGAATTCGCACTTGCTAAACTTAGCATATAATTGATGTTCCCTCAAAGTTTGTAAAATAATTCTCAAATGCTTCTCATGATCCTTCACATTTTTAGAATACACCAATATGTCATCAATAAAGACCACCACAAATTGATCTAGGTAAGGTTTAAAGACCCTATGCATTAAATTCATAAAAGCAGCAGGTGCATTCGTTAACCCAAACGGCATCACGACAAATTCAAAATGCCCATATCTCGAGTTAAAAGCAGTTTTGGGTATGTCCTTCTCCAAAATCCTCAACTGATAATAACCCTGTCTCAAATCCAATTTCGAGAATACTACAACCCCTTGCAATTGGTCAAATAATTCATCAATGTGGGGCAGAGGGTACTTATTCTTAATTGTAACATCATTCAAGCCTCGGTAGTTTATACACAGTCTCAGACTCCCGTCCTTCTTCTTAACAAACAAAATTGGGGCTCCCACGGTGAATCACTTTCCCGTATAAAACTCCGCTCCAGCAAGTCTTGTAGTTGCAATTTCAACTCCTTCAATTCGGCTGGAGCCATTCGGTATGGCGTCCTAGAAATAGGGGCTACTCCCGGAGTTACATCGATCTTAAAGGCTATTTTCCGTTCCGGGGGTAGGGACTCCAATTCTTCAGGAAAAATATCAGGAAAGTCTTTCACTACAGGCATGTCCTCCAAATTCACCTTATCACTAGGGGTGTTAATAAGAAAAGCCAAATATCCTTGAACTCCTTTACTTAACAACTTTCTAGTCCGAATTCCTGAAATAAGTGTAGACGAAACTAATTTACCCCTTACATCCAGTTTCAGAGTTGTTTCTCCTGGAAGACGCAACTCTACGATTTTCGTCCTACAGTTTAACTGAGCATTATAACGGGCTAACCAATCCATCCCCCCAAGATTACATCGTATCCCTTAATCGTCAATCCCATCAAATCGGCCAGTAATTTTCGTTCCCCAATCCAGACTTCACAATCTTGATACACCAAATTAGCAATTAGACTTTGATCCCCAGTAGGCGTTTTAACCTCTAGATCATGTGGTAATTTAATTGGTTTCAAGTCTATCCCACTCATGAAGTTAGGGTTTACAAAAAAATGTGTAGCACCTGGATCAATTAAAACCCTAGCTAAACAGTGAAAGATTGGGATTGTACCTTTTACCACCTTAGTTGCCTCAGGAACTTATTGGTAATCCAGTGCATAAAGCCTGACCGGTACTTTCGGTCGGCTCCCTCCGGCACTGGTTTGCTTAGAGGCTGACTTTTTCGGTCTCTAGGTATCACCTCCCGCCTTCAGTTTGTTTGGGCAATTCGCAAGTTGATGCTCGGTACTACCGCAGGCCAAGCACTTCCCAGACTTCCTCCAACAGTCACTTTCAGAATGGTTGGGCTTTCCGCAGTACCCACACGTAACTTGAGGGGTCACCGCTGATCCACTGGAAGGCGCTCTCCTAGCCTGTGTCAGTCCACTACGGCTTCCTCTAGATAAAGCCCCTCTCGAACCTCCAGCAGTCCTTGGTCCTCCCGCTCCTCTTCCCATCTTGGAAGGCTGTGCACTTTTACTAGCTTGTCCAGAGGTATGGCTAGAAAAGTTTCTTTTCCTATTGTGGAAGTTTCTCACTTGCAATCTTGCACTCTCAACCCTCTGTGCCTTCTCTAAAGTTTCAGTAAATGTAGAGATTTGGGTTGCGGTCAAGCCCTCTTGTATCTCCACATTAAGTCCCTGAACAAACCGTCTAATCCTTTTTCGCTCATTAGTCACAAATTCGGGAGCGTACTTTGAAAGTTTAGTAAACTTTCTTTCATACTCAGCTACACTAAGAGCTCTCTGTTTTACCTTGATAAATTCATCCTCCCTCTTCTCTTGGATTAAGGGCGGAAGAAACTTTTCGTTGAATTCCCTTGTGAAATTCTCCCAAGTCCAAGGGGTCTGAGTCCTTTCCCATTTTCCTTTTATCAGATCCCACCAAGCGCGGGCTACTCCCTTAAATTGGAAAGCAGCGAAATTCACTCGCTTATCTTCAGTGTAGTCTAAAGCAGCGAATATGTTGGTCATCCTTTTTAACCAATTCTCCGCTACCTCAGGATCAGATTCGCCAAGGAACTTAGGCGGGTTAAATTTTAAGAACCTCTCTAAGGCTCTATCCTCTCCTCTTTCTTGACCCCCAGATTGGTTGAACGGTCCAGGTCTTTGTCTATCAGCTAAGCGCTCTAGGATATCAGTCATCCTGTTAATGGCAGTAACCACTTGATTACCCTCAATATTTTCCTGGCCCTGGGTCGGTCCAGTTGCCGATCCCTGGTCATTCCCCTGAGGTTGGGCCGGTCTAGTCCCTCGCCCACGGTCTCGACCCTTTCTTAACCCTTCCATAACCTAGGCATGCCTAGTGCAAGAAATAAATAAATTATGCGATGCAAAGTAGAGAGCAGGAACCAATCAAGAAAACATTAGAATTAACAATAATTTACATTCATTAGCATATCAAGTTCATACAATTAGCAAGTCATGGGGTAGTCACAAAAATATAGCACACAGGTGCTACAAGAATACTTTTAGTCACAGAAAACTAAAGTAAAGCAAGTGCCTCAAAAATAGGCCACACAGTCATGCAAAATACAATGGTCTCAGCACTTAGCATCACCCTGCTAATATTAGCTATACTAGTTAAAAGGGTCAAAAGAAAGGTCAGTCAATCTAGACCTAGTCCACAGCAAGACTATCAGGAGGAACTTCCTCCTCAGGATCCTCCTCCTCAGAGTCCTGAGCTACACCCATCGCCTCATCCACTAGCCTAGTGGCATCAGCTACGATATCGGAAGCCAGACTACGGACCTCCTCCCTCAACCTAGTAAGTTGAGCCCTAGTACTCTGAAGTTCATCACGGACCACTGCAGATGTGGCCACCTCACCCTCGATCACCTCCTCAAGCTCGGCAATCCGCTCACCCTGAGCGCTAACCATCTGTCTAAACTCGTCCACCTCTGCCTGAAGATCCCTATTAAGATCCACTAACTGACGACGCACGTCGTCCAGAGCAAGCACAAGGTGGTTCGGGTAAGCAAAAGTAACCCTATACGAACATCGGGGATATCTGTCAGATGGGGAATAGCGTACTCAAACTCCCACAACCAAAGCTTGGTAGTAGATAGGCCTATGAGGCGCTATATGACCATTCGCATGGCCATTCCCGTCAGCTGCCGGAGCTCCATTTTCATTTTCCATCCCTGCAAAATAATAGCACTTTTCGAGTTAGAAATTTAAATCACTATCTAGTTCGGATGTCGTCTATGCATGCCTAACCCAATCACTAGTATGCCCCAATTACCTCTTAAGGTATAATTTAATTATCCGGTCTCAAATCGTACGGGTAGAGTATCTAATATGTCTCCCATATAGGTCTCTAACCTAGCGCTAACCTAGCACTCTGATACCAACCGTGACGCCCCACTTCTCCCTAAGGCGAACCAAAAGGTATCCGCGGGACGCCTGCCTAATTCTCGCCAGGACTCAAGCCAAATCATTCAAGCTTATTATCGAACTACACCACACAAGTAAGTAACTTAAGTACAGTAAATGCGGAAGCGTTCAAGCTTAACAATGGTCATCCATTATCCAACCCGCACGTCGGGTATTCAAAATACATCATGAATCCCAAATATACATTACACCCCAAAAGTTACATTTCAATTCCAAAAGTACAATCCAAAACTAAGGGGCATAGCCAAAATGAAATAGAAACCCTAAACAAAAACACATCAGGAGGGTTTCCCCAGTACACCTCCGAGTTCAAACCTGTTAAGGAAAATAAATCTACAGGGTGAGCAAAAACGCTCGTGAGACCAAGAACACACATGCAGGCACATAGCTCAGGTAACAAGCCCAAGTAACAGTTCAAGTGATAACTTGCAAGTAATTAATAATGCCAACAAAATGTAACCAGAAACAATTCAAGGAGATGGTAGCTCTCAGGAGCTAAATTCCACTTGTTTTGCCAGTTCATTCGTATATCTTCCCGCGATGACTCTCCGTCAACCGGGTTGATATTTCCAAATCATAGATCACCACTTATTTCTCATCCGTACACCATACACCGCTTCCGGCCCGCACGACATTTAGAAGGCTATACTCCACGAGTATGCCAAGCAAGATCTCTCAAATAGATCAGCCTTATCATGTAATTCTCATGACTCACCAAGGTTCCCGACCAAACCCATGCCGGCTCGAGTTCCAAGGTCGGCCTATGAGTTAGGGCGTCCCCCATGTATCATGTAAGTTTCGAGGAGATTCACTCCAACGACGTATGCAGCCATAGCATACCATGTCATGTATTCAAGTATTTGACAGATCTAAGCAGGTATTTCAAGTCATGTAAATCAGGTAAATCATGTTAAGCATGAGTTATTTGTTTTCAAATGAGAACGAGTGCGATAAAGTACACACTCAGCTCTATTTTTCTAAAACAAGTGGGCTAAGCACGTAATCAGGTAAACCAAGCAGGAGTCAAGTCCAGAGAGTACAAGTATTCATACACTTGACACTCACCGAGCAAATCAAGAAAAAATATTTTCTGGAAGTTCAAGTGTTCACTGTAGGATCCTCTTGAAGGTTCTCGTGGGCGCCTGAGCAAATAATAATGTATTATCATTCACGTGCCTCAATTATCAAGGAAAATTGTATGTTAGTACAATCTAAGGAAATTTCATGAAAACGAATCTCAATTACTCGTAAATCGAGATTCAACTAGAGTTTCTTAAAGTACAAGAGCGATCGAGTTTTCATTTTGGGAAATCAAGTATAAAACGTTCAAGTAATATCGAAGGGATAAGGAGTGCTTGAAAACTCCCTTCTTTTGGAATTCGGAAAATTTTCAGTTTTGATACGATATTTTGAAAAATCGTATCTCACATTCTACATGTCAAAAATTGGAAAACTTGGTACCGTTGGAAACCTCTTTGAAAGTACTAAAAGTTCTTAGAAGACACTTTTCCATGAATCTAAGTGAAAGGTATTAAGAAATGGGTTTAAAGTTACTGTTTCAGAACACTCAGAATTGAGCCGGGGTTGGTTTTTCGCTAACTTTGAAAATTCGGCAAAATTCACACGTTACGAGCTAGCCTCTAAAATTTGTAACTCAATTAGAGTTACAAGTAAGGTTTAAAACAGAAAAAGCTGATCAAGGATCGGAGTGTCGAGCACCGAGATACGGTAGCTCAAAGTTGGAAAAAATTCGAGACTGTTGAACAAATTCCAGATTTGGGTTTCCGACTTTGGATCTTTAGTTAAGTATCGAAAAGGATTTGGATTGGTATCAAATTTAGCAGTATAATACTCCTATATGAAGGGTATCTCTCTATCAAATTTCATGGAAAAATACCTTCGGATAGGTAGTCAACTATCCAACCAAAATTTTGAAAAATTCTTAAGGCATAACTGCCTTGAATTTCTTGTTCCTCATTTCCAAACATTTGGCCAATGGAAAATCCTCCAAACATAGTTCATTTGTGCAGAAAAGGCCTAACGAACATACATGGTACATTTAGTAGGTGTTTAACACCACGGAACTCAATTAGCAAAATCACTCCAAGTCTTGTCTCAAATCAGTCCAAAAGTTGGGGTTTTCAAGAACAGGGCAGTCTCCGTATTTTAATCATAACTCACTCAATTTAACTCGGAATTGAGCATGGTTGATAGTGTTGGAAAATACATTATAGGGCTAAAATTTCACAAAAGAAAATGTTTTGAAATTCAGTACACAACTAGCTCGAAATCGAGTTTCAAATCACAGCTTCTGTATTTCATTCCAGCAGAACAGAGAAACAGAGCAGCTGAGTTCAAAAGAGTGGTGCGGCTCACACACATAGAACCAGAATGTGTATTTATACCTTTGGAAAGGTGGGAGTGTCTAGTTTCAAATGCCGCTGACGGCACTTGATTTCGACGTCGGAGCACGGCGTTATGGACAAAATACGAACACTAGTCTGAGCATTAGGGGAACAATTTCCAGATTACTAGTTTTGGGAAATAAATTCATTTGACCAACCAAAACTCAGTATTTTTCAATGAAAATTTTTATACAACTACTACAACATGTAAAAAACACAATCAAGCCATTAAATCCTCAAATTTTTGCATTAAAGTGGCCGAACAAAGCAGGGGCAAAATGGTCAGATTTGGCCTTTGCACCCATCATGAGTTTCCATCAATTTTCCACCAATAATCCACTAGTTTAAGCACTAATCCAACATTATAAACATTATCAAGCATGAGATCAGCCTCCAAAACAAGGGTGGGAGTTCATAGAGCCCACATTCCACTTTTTCCAACAACAACATCAACCCATATGAAAATAAGAGTTTAAAGGTATACTAGAACTTCCAAAAATCGAAATTAGAAAGCTTGATCTTTACTTACTCTAGTTGATGTCCAAGGCAGTGATTTTCGGCCCTTTTTGCTCCAGAAAAACCGTGAGTTTTAGCTATCTTTTGCAGCTCAAAGTGGTGTCCAAGTGTAGAGCTAAGTGTATGTGAAGTTTGGTGTGAATCTATGAAGGTTTGATGCAAGAATTTGGAGATGAAAAAATTTGAGAAGCTTTGGTTATTTTTGCTGCTGCTGGTTTGGTCAAATGAGAAGGAAAAAGAAGTGTTTGCTGATGATAAAGCTTCTGTGAGAAGCTTAGCAAATTTTGGTTTTAAATGTACAAAAGTCAACTCTCCAATAGTGCGCGTACGCGCGCGTTTTGTGCTCGATTCCTCTTACATTTGTTTCACTAGTGCACTAAACCTCTAGTACACTTATATTCATATAAATATTATTCACTCTTAATTGTCCCAAAATAATGGTCTAAAGTCCCTCAATTAAGCGCGCGCATGAAAACGTGTATTTCCAATTTAGGCGCGATAAAGTGAAATCTTCGAGAAATTCTTGTAACGATCGTACCACTAACTATCACTTGAGTATTTAAACCTATAATTACCTATTTTAGAACCATTGTACATGTCTCCAAGTTTTGAACTTATTGTACTCCCAAATGGCTAAAGTTTTCAGACATGTTTTTACTATTTTCATTAATCGAGCTTTCAAAGAAATTAATTTTTGAAACGAGTCACTTTAAAAATATAATGAAGTCATAACTCCATATATTTAAGTCTAATAAGGCTAGAAAATAATAATCGAAACAAATATTTGAATAAATAATTAAATGAGCAAAAATAGGAGTCGAAAAATAATAATTTTACGAGTCCTCACAAACCATCCATTGCCGATCTTCCACTTCCCGTACATTGTCTCCTCATATTTTCTAGTCTCCTTGATCTACTAAACATGTCTTTAAAATAACTCAAAAACAAGTTTAGTCAAGAAGAATAGATAACTCTAACATAAAAAAATAATAATAAAAAAAAACACAAAAACACAAAAACCCACAAAAACACTAAAACAAAAATTGAGACAATAGACACAACAAACACAAGAAAAATAAGTAAAAATGTCTAAATTAATAAAGTTACTCTTAGCACCGATATTGACAAATCCTCCCCGGCAACGGCGTCAAAAACTTGACGTGCGCGGGGTATACATATAACATTAAGCTCATCCCAATCAAGTTTTACATTTTTAAACTCCTAAATACCCCACACACGATTTATCGCAAGTATACGAATCGTGAGCAAGTATAGGGTATTAAGGGTCGATCCCACAGGGAAGATTGCAATTACCGGTGATTTTCAAACACCTTTATTATCTAGACTACCATAAATATAAAAGTAATGAAAATTAACACTAGAAAACTCCTAGAGGAATTCCATACTACTCTTGCTAATGAGATTACCAATTAAGTGAATGTTATTATCTTGGCTAGTTATGACGTGATTTCCTTAAGTATATGAAACCTATTCTCGTAGTGAATCAACTATACTTGTAACTAAGCCATACCTACTCTCGTGGTTATGATATTAACTACAAGTTTATTTCTTCTATGAAATTACATGAACAAGTCACTTAAGCCACATAGGTGCACCTCTACTCTCGTGAGTGTACTCCCTAGGTTTATCACTTCCTTGAACTAGTATTAAATTTCAATTTTCATTGCAAACTTAACACCTTTAGAAAATCACAATTAATGGCCGGTTAATCATGATTAGAAAAGCAAAAATGATAAATAACTTGTTCAAAATAATATCATCAAATAACCAAATAAAGATCATAAACAAGGTGTAGAAAGTTCATACATACTCTAGGCATAAACTTTAACCAAACATGGTAAAAACAAACACCAAACTTGTATTATAGTTAAACATAAATTCAACTACAAAAGAGAAAGTGATAGGAGAGAAGTCACCCTTGTCACATGAGTTTCAAACTCTCCATCTTTGCTCCTCCAATCTTCCTCCAAATCTAACTATAAATACAAGAACGATAAACTACTCTACCTATACTATACTAATGAACTAAAAAAAACTAGTGAACACTACATTTTTGGTGAGTTTTCCTAGCCTTGCAAAGTTATTTTTGAATCTTACAAGTCCATGGCTATATATAGATGAATGCAGTCAGGAAATGAGGCTTGAAACATCCCTTTTACAGTTGCTAATTGGTTTTCATACGTTCATCCATAGCTGTGAATTATTGAAGGAGAAAACATGATGTACCAATGGAGAGCAGCTATTTCTGATCAGAATCTAGCTACTTCAACTGCTATTTTCTCTATATTGGAGGCTGAATTAGCTCTTGTGAAAAACATATAAGTTGTAGTCCTTTGAAATAGATTTCCAATGCATTAAGAATCATCCAATTTGGAGTTCTGAGGACCAAGATATGATAAAAATACCACTGACTGGTCAATTCCGCATTTTCAGCTCTTAGCAGCAGACTTTTACTTCTGTATTTCGACATTTTGACCAGGAAAAAAGCCGAATTGGACTTTGATGTCTTCATACCAAATGTCGATCTGTCTCTTAGCTTCAAAAATAGTTGAAGAATCATCTCAATCCAATGTATGTAGCTCAATATATAGCCAAAATACAAAAATGTGTCAAAGCTGAACATCTTGCTTCCTTTTGACTTTAATTGTTTTTCTTCTTTCACACTTCATATTCTATTTTTATCACTTTAATCCATCACCAATCATCAAATTATATTCTCAATGCACTCTATTTGATGATTGAATCAATAAACCTGTAAAATATAAAATTTTTATCATAAAAATCCATAGAAATGCAATTTTCATACTTTAAACCACAAAATGCATATTTTCACTAGAATCTTAATTAATTATTTATAAAATTAAATAAAACACATCAAAACTAACCAATAAAGCACACTAAAAATACGTAAAATATACTCTTATCATGTAGTTATTTGTCCACATGCATATTGCAATTAGTTATCGCAGCCACATGCATAGTGCAATGGTATGCATACATTTGGAATGATTAATTGGTGCTTTAATCCAATTGTGCATCTCCTTGCAGGCTGCAGTGGGTGTGTAATTTTATTTGTGTGATTAATACTAATTTGTCTATAAGCAAATTGCGCGAGATGATCCATGAGGTACAATTAGTTTACAAAAATGTACATCATATTAGATGTTAATTACTTGACTGTGTATATCTATGAAAGGTAGTGCAATGATATACATAACTTTGGAATGGTTATTGGCCATTTAATCAACTTGTGCATCCCCTACAATTGATGCATAATTTTACTTGTATGAGTAATACTAGTTTGTTTGTGAGCACCTTACACGGGATGATCTATGAGACAGAATCAGTTTATAAAAATGTACATCATGTTAGGTGTTTGTTACTTGACTATGTATATCTGTAACAGGGAGATTAGATATAGTGCAATAAAAAGTAGCCACGTGAGTTGGAATATATTTTAGAAACTTTGGTATAATTGATATTGACATTTTTTTTGTAATTTTTTTTTGGAGTATACATGTTGTTAGTGGGTATGGAGTAGTGCTATATGTTATGTATGCTTACATGGTTATAAGTTTACAAAAAGTTAGTCCATTGTTTAAATTTGTAATTGGCTGTTAGCTCTTACACACTGTCACGTGCATACACATAATGTAAGAATGAATTTATCATATAGTTGTTCGCTGGTTACATAGAATTCATATAGGCGTACAAATTGAGGTTTGATTAGCTATACCGTGTATGTAATTATTAACACATTATATTTTTTCACCTTATTTTGCAGCATGTGAAGGGCAAAGATATTTTCTTTTGACAAATCAATGGATTTCAATCAATGCTGGTGGAGCAAAGAAATTATATTGGATAATTAGATAATTTCATTGTGCTAGACTCGTAACACTCACTAGAATGTACTTATATTTAGTTCTTAATGCATTATCACATGTTCAATCTATTTTACAATGTACTAGAGGAAAAAAAAGTTAAATTGCTAATTTTAGATTCTATTTATCAGTATTATACATCTAGTTAGTATTTAAGTACTATTTGTTGTTAATTTTTTATTGTTAGCTCGATTTGTTTTACAATATATTCAAAGTAGTAACTTCGATTCTATCAATTGGTAAAAAAAAAATTAATTTCTATTGCTAATTAGTAACATCCCTATGTTAGTATTTATTGACTTTCTGTTGCTATCACCTTACAAACTGTTTAGTCCATTTTATGATATGTTTAAGGAAATAAAAATTTTTGTTTTACATATTGGTGAAAACTAGTTACATTTGATTATTTATAAGTTACATACATGTTGATTAAACACAAATTTAACTAGTCATATCCCACTATTATAGAAATACTAGCTTTAGGTAAAATGTTAGTTGTCAATATATTATAATCTCAAAAAGTAGTAATTGCCCATCAGCAAATTTGTAACTCCCAATCATAGTGTCACTCGTTTCCGTTTTTATGAAATCCCAAACTAAAAGCCTTAAAAACATGGTTGGAATGTCAATTTTGGCATATTTCTATCATTTAATTGATCTTTGAACAAATATCCTTAAGTTTATTAGCTGTGATTCATATAAAAATAAACCAAATGAACATTCTAGTTATAACAATATGTACAACAATTCTAATAATATATACAATGCTTCAAACAAATATACAAATTGAACAAAAATCTATGATGATTACAATGATATCTACAAGGATTCGTACCTATCACTACATAACATTTTGTATATATCGAAATTGAGAATTTACAAATGTTATGGTAAAAAAAATCTATAAAAAGAAAGTAAAAGAGTTATACAATGCTGTTAACTGAGTTTCACTTGTTCCGTATTAACTAATTTTTTTTTTACCAATCAATAGAATAGAAATTATTGTTTTGGATATATTGTAAAACAGATTGAGCTAACACTAAAAAATTAGCAATAAATAGTACTTAAATACTAACTAAATGTACAATACTAATAAATAGAATCTAAAATTAGCAATTTAACTTTTTTTTTCCTCTTGGACATTGTAAAATAGATTGAACATGTGGTAATACATTAAGAACTAAATGTAAGTACATTCTAACGAGTGTTACGAGTCTAGCACAATGAAACTATCTAATTATGCAATCTAATGTCTTTGCTCCACCAGCATTGACTGATATCCATTGATTTGTCAAAAGACGCTATCTTTACCCATGACATGCTGCAAAATAAGGTGAATACGATATAATGTGTTAACAATTATATACAAGATATAGCTAATCAAACCCCAATTTGTATGCCTATATGAATTCTATGTAACCAATGAACAACTATATATATTAAATTCATTCTTACATTATGTGTATGCATGTGATAGTGTGTAAAGGCTAACAACCAATTACAAATTTAAACGATGGAGTAACTTCTGTAAATTTATGACCATGTAAGCGTACATAACATCTAGCACTACTCCATACCCACTAACAACGTGCACACTCTACAGAGAAATTTTAATATCAACTATACCAAAGTTTGTAGAATACATTTCAACTCACATAACTACTTTTTTCTGCGCTATATCTAATCTCTTTTTTATATATATACATAGTCAAGTAACTAACACCAAACATGATGTATATTTTTGTAAACTGATTATACCTTATAGATCACCCTGTGTAAGATACTCATAGACAAACAAAGGCTACTCATACAAGTAAAATTACACATCTACTATAGAGAGATGCACAAATTGATCAAAGGACTAAATAACTGTTCCAAATTTATGTGTACAATTGCACTACCTTTGATAGATATACATAGTCAAGTAACTAATATCTAACATAATGTACATTTTTGTAAACTGATTGTACCTCATAGATCACCCCGTGTAAGGTGCTTATAAGCAAATTAGTATTAGTCATATAGATAAAATTACACACCCACTGCAGCCTGCAAGGAGATGCACAAGTGGGTCAAAGCATCAATAACCATTATAAATGTATGCATACCATTGCACTATGCATATTGCTGTGATGACTAATTGCAATATGCATGTGAACAAATAACTGTATGTTTAACAATTTCTATGCATCGTATTGATGAATAACATATTGTACCTTCTGATAAATATGGTGATGTTCACACACCTTATCTAGGCCAATAACCATTTCAAAGTTATACATACCGTTGTAGTACCTTTCATAGATATACACAGTCAAGTAACTAATACCTAATATGATGTACATTTTTATAAACTGATTGTACCTCATAGATCACCCCGTATAAGGTGCTTATAGGCAATTAGTAGTACTCATACAAGTAAAATTACACATCTACTGCAGCTTGTAAGGAGATGCCCAAGTTGATCAAAGCACCAATAACCTTTCCAAAGGTATGCATACTATTGCACCATCTTTTATAGATATACACATTTAAGTAACTTATACCTAAGATAATGTACATTTTCATAAACTGATTGTATTTATACATCACACTGTATAAGGTGTTTACAGACAAATCAGTACTGCTCATACAAGTAAAAAACATTTACTAAAAATCAGTACAAGTTGTGGCTGCAATGACTAATTGCAATATGTATGTGGACAACTAACCGCATATTCAATAATTTGTACACATTGTATTTGATTGGTTACATGGTGTATATTATTTCAATCAGATTGTACATTCACTAAGTACGTATGTACTTGCCATTCATTGAAGTAAACTATTTATCTAATTTAATGTACTCTCATAAGCACTAATGGTCAATTTCATAGACGATTGGAACAAATAACCATCTAGTAAAAAATCTGATATAAATGTTATTAATGACTAATATGCTATATGTTCCAATAAACACGGTGTACATCACATACCTTGTCTAGGCAAAATCTTGCAAGTTATCAAAAGCTACGCCATACTTTAAAAGCAATTACAAGTAGTAAAATTTATACCTTGCAATAAGTTACACCATACTTTAAAAGCAATTATGAGTAGGCAAATATCATTGTAATCATGTTATGGGATATCTTGCAACAAGTGTACCTTCTTGATGTTGTCAAGCCATCATAATCCTTGTTTAGGTAGACTTTCCGAATACTGAGACCTTTGATAAAACCATATATGTGAGCGATGGTCGCGTAATGTCACAGTTGTGCACAATAACTTTCCGATAATATACATGTTGTTAGATGACAGTTACGGTTTATAGTCATAAATATATGCATTGTGAGTTAGGCATTGAAGTGTTGTACTCCCTATTTCATTCGTGTAATTTACAATAACTCACTTTACTTATCTTTTATCTTTGTATGTGTCAATCTACTGTGATCTGAGCGCCCATACACAGTCGGTAATACAGTTTAAACTATACAGTGTCACTGCTATCCTGCATCAAGAATAAAAAAAAAGAAAGTAACAATGACCTTCACACTCTCCCTGTTATTTTATATGCCAAAAAATATTCTAAGTCATTTAATTCGTCTATTGAGTCAAATTTACAAACACTTGGCATGCATAAGTTCCCTGTGCATATGTCCATCAAGTTGGCTCTCAGTGTATCTAACTCGTATGATTTCCTTGTTTAGGAGTTTTCGCCAAAGTTTCAATTTCATTATTCATGTCACACTGTCTTAAACAAGTTGCACAAACAAAATCATGCAAGTAAATTCATCCCCCTTCTGTCACAAAGCAAGCCAAATAGTGCAATGAGTTTGCAATATTCTTACCTTTGGGGTTTAGTCCAATTCGATTGAGTCTATCTCTGCTTCAGATCTCACCAACTTTCGCCTTTTTGCAGCCTTTATGAAAAATTTTTGTCCTACAATAATTACTTCTTGTGTCCCCTCAGTATACTGATTGGTAACACTATATTTCTGCAACACTTTCTCCAAAAACCTCTCATCTGAAACTTCCCCATTTGGGGTAGGAATATTATTTTGCTGATACTCTGGAATTGTGAATGAATGTTCACAAGATATGTTTTTGGAGGGAGACCAAAATTCTATTTCATTTGATGATTTCACATGAAGAGTCGTGCCTCGTTAATTTGAGCGGAAATTTTTGGAATGGACAGCTGAGGTATTTTAACGGAGCCCGTTAGCCCCTCAAATGTTTTTTTATTTTTTTCCCTACTCACTTACTGAAACGTCGTTTTCCTCTGCTTTTGCCCCCATTATACGTGGCCTGTTGCAGCCTTCTCATTTCCTTTTGTGAGAGGACTGCTCAAGGACGGTCTGCCTGATGACCGCTCCTGCCCCAAATCCATAAAAGTTGGATCTAGGCCATCTGCACTTCTAACAGCTAAGATTAGCCCATCTGATACGAACAAGAGGAGCCACTGGAGCCATGATACCAACCCTTGTTCATGTCATTCATTTCCATCCAGATTTGAGGACAAATCCTGCTCAAGTGGAGGGGACTGATGCGTGCACGGACCTTAGCCCAAGTAATGACCCAGTCCGAGTTCCATTGGGCCCAGTCACACGTGCACGAGCCAAGCTCTTCAAAGAATCCCTCCAAGCCCTTGTTCGAATTGTCCAAAACCAACATGGAGTCCATAGAGATATTGAAGGCTTGAAGGATTTTAATCGAGTTATCTACACCATGACCCAAGCCCATGAAGACTCAAGTGGGCTTCCAAATGAGTTGGCCGAATAGGGCCTTAGGCCTTAGTAGTTATTTAGCAATTGATTAGTATTTAAGTAAGAGCATGGGCCTGCCCATCTTGTCCCAAGACCATGGGCCGACTTTTCCCTTTCCTAGTCCCTTTAGGGTTTCAGTCACTTTAGCCTATAAATAGGCTTGCTTTGTAAGGTTTTAGGGGGACGTTTTATCAATAAAGTTTTGCATATTTTCGATTCTTCTTGAGAGAGAGATTCGACCCCTTTACTTGCTTTGGCAAGGGTTTTGAGCAGTCTTGCGTCCTGTCCTAGATTGTTCTACCGACCTATTCCCCTGGAGTATTCACCTTCATCGGAGTGTCGTCTACCGTCTTGAATCAAATCGTGTCGTCCGTTTGGTTCTAGATCCCGCAATTCCAAGCGTTGGACGTCCTCGCTAGATCCTTGGGCAAACGTGCTACGTGTCTCGAAACGTGTTGATCGAGGAACGTATCACCATCTGATCTTGATCTCGAGTAGATCTTGATTTAAATTTTTAACAATCCAAATTTCAGGATTTTCTTTAGTTTTCAACCTGAGAAAGCAAGAGACAAATTTTGCAAACATTGAAACTATAATCTTTTTCCTTTTTTTGGTAGAATCGTAGTTTTGGTCCCCAATATTTGATTAGAACGTCAAATTGATCCCCCAATATTTCAGCCAAGACAAATCTAGTCTCTGAAGTTTGTAATTTTAGGTAGATTTAGGATAATTAATAGGAATAGAACCATGATGAATGGTTAATATCAAATTGCTGGTAGGCAACAATTTTGATTTTGTACTTTTGGTCCACAGTATTTTCATTTTGAATCATTATATTTTTCTAATTTTTAAATAATGACATTAAGAGTTTTAGAATGAATGGAGATACAAATTAGAATGAAATAGTATTAAATGACTAATAAGAAATCTAATTAAACTTCTTTTTCTTCTTTTTCTTCTTTTTATTTCATTTACACATGCTAATAATATGTCATATGTTTCTTTTCTTTTGCATAGTTAGTCTCAAATTTGGTAATATATGTATGTTATTGCTTCTCACCATTAATTTTTTTTAAAATCAAAACGGACTTCCCATTAATATCAAAACAATGGTTACACTAGATGGATGCATTCATATACAGCCCAAGACCCGTGTGCGAAACGATGGAAACCTTAACCGATCCATTCTAATATCCCCCCTGATCAATCGTGGAAGATCCGAAAACCTGTTGAACACCTGTCCTGCGCTAGAGTCAGCACCAAAATTTGCCAGACGATTAGCCGATGCGTTTGCCTCCCTGTAACAGTGTGATGTCGCGTGAAAAAATTGCTTGAACATAAGCAATTCATCCAGATCTCTCTGCAATCACCATGGGCAAGCACTAATCCCTTGAACAATTTGAATCAGGGTGAGAGAGTCAGCCTCTAAGTGTAACTCCAAGTACCCCTGAGCCACACAGTGTCTAACGCCCAGCAGAAGCGCTCGAAATTCCGCCTGCATGCTGGTCATCATCCCGAAGTGCTCCGAATAACCGAACACAAAATCTCCTTGACTATCCCGCACTAGACCACCCCCACCACTCCATCCTGGGTTCCCCCGAGAGCACCTATCTGAATTTAACTTATAGCCTCCCTGCAGGCCTACCTAGCAGACTGACCTAATAACAATCCTCCTTTGGCGATTACCCAACTCGCGAAGCATCCCTTCCCATGCGGAGGCCGAACGCTGCACCCCAGGGAATTGTGCCTGAAGGAAGTCATGCAGTAGCTGGACTATCCGACTCACCGTTTCCCTGACCCTCATCCTCCGACCTTCAAAAACCCCCTCATTCCTTGCCCTCCACAATTCCCAGCAAATCACCAAAGGAAGAATATTATGTAAAAACTTCAAAAAGACATTATTCCCCCTCCTTAACCAGCAAGCCCAAACCATATGTCGCACCGTATGCTTCTCACCATTAATGAAAACATTTTATATGCACAACATGATCATACTCTAAATAACACATCTTCGTTAAATAAGTTATACTTGGATGACAATATTCAAAAAATAAATAAAACATAAAGTAGTAGAAGAAAAGGAGAATTCTAGTTGTATAATATAAGTTTATTATAGTTACTGCTACAAAAAATATTGCATGTCTTGTGTACGTAAAACTTCAAATTCTTGTAGTTAGCCATTGTACTTATAAAAAATAGTAAAAGTAAGTATCAATGTGAAGTGATTTTAGGAAATTTTTTTTTAAAAAACTTTTATTTTTTGTTGTCTTTCCTACCAATTGAAAACTAACATTCCAATATTATAATTTTAAAGCATTTATTTTAATATCTATGTACGTTGATAATCATTTAGTGGTTCATATAATGTGTATGAAATGCCAAATTCATTTCAAATTCAATTGATAACCTATTCAAATGCCAAAAAAAAATTTAATTTACAAAAATTATATATTCCTTATATTTTAAAGGGAAAGTTAATTAAGTTGTTTAGTTATCATTAGAATTAAACTCATTATCAAGTAATTATTTGAGACTAACTATGCTAAAGAAAAGAAACATATCATATATTATTAATATGAAAAAATTAAATTAAATTAAATTAAATTAAAAAGAACATAGTTTTGTAGTAGAAAGATTAAATTTGGTTTACAAGTTTGGTATACAAATTTAGTTCTTTTGGTGTGGTAAAGTTAAACTATCAAAGAAATAAATATATGCAGGCATGACTTTATTTTCATAATTTATAGGAGGAAATTTGTATGTTTTATGAACACATGGGCAATTTGCTACTGAAGAAACATTACAAGGGGCAATGATCACTTGTCATGTGTGTCAAAAATTAATTACTAGAAATCTAAAACCTGTAGTAGTGGAAGTCCACGTCGAACCCACAGGGAACAGTTGAAACTTTCAATTTCCTTTGTTAAAATAGTAAATAGTAAACAGGGATAACTAAAACTACCGCTAAAAATAAAACAATAAAAATCGAAGATAAAATTAATAGATAATGAGCCAAACCTAAAACTACTGCTAGAACTAAAACAACTACCTCTAGAACTGAAACAATAAAAATAGAAGATAAAATTAATAGATAACAAGCCAAACCAAGGACATGAAGATCTTTATTCCAATTGATCATCAACTCCTAAAGATTCAACTTTTAATCAACTATTTGGCCTAAGTTAGCCAGGACGCCAATAATAACTCGTAGATTCTCTGAATTCAAAAATAAGAATGACGCACTCAAATTGTATTCTTGTTATTAGACAATCCAGATATTGATGCAATTCCAATTACTCTCATAATAGCATTAAGAACCAAGAATCAGTCAAAGATGACAATAACCCATGACGCATGCAGTTATTTAATCAACACCATAATCCGCCTTAAGGGTTCACAAAAGGGTTGTTACCCTTATTTGCCACATAGAAATACCAATACATGACAATAACGGATCAAGATTAGTATTTTGACATGAAGAATACATGTAGAGAGAATAATTGGCCACTTACTCTACTATACATGCATCAATATAGAATAAAATCAAGAAAATACAGATAGCAAATTAAAGATTGGAAAGATCAAACCCACCCTCACAATCGTTGGAATAAATACTTCAATCCTTGGCTTGAATAGAGAATAGGTTAGATATTTCTTTTAAGAGAGAAACAGAGCAGTTCATAACCAACTCTACTTCTACTTATTCTAATCTACTCCTAAGAATATAGAATATGAGAAAATAGCGGCCATAGGCCATCTCCCTATTTGGCTCCCCTTGACGACTGTTGTTTCACGTATTTATAGGGCCTTCTTTGTGACAACCCCACCTCCATCTTGGGCGTACCCCAGGGTTTAGCGGACCGCCTACCCAACTCTCGCCAGGACTCGCTCACTTACTTCAATGAAACAAGTTATAACCTTAAAAGTAAATAAAACAACAGTTCCAAACTTAAAATATACATTGATGCTTAAGTTGAGCTCCAAGGCCCATACATTCCCAAATATCCCAAAATTTTTAACATTCCAGATACATTCAACCCTAATCGAGCACTAGCGCAAGTACAATAGCAAAAATTCAAAAACTAGATAATGCTAGCATGTACCAGCCTCACGCCCTTGGTCGTACCCCCTGTAAGGAAAGCAAAAGATTCTAATAGAATGAGCCAAAACTCAGTGAGGTTCCAAAACTTCATGCAGACCCAAGTAGCAAGTTGACCATTATATAAAATCAAAGTAGCGAGTATAAAAGTTCATAAAAGTGAGCAATAACACTTCAACTAACAAATCTCAAAATGAGTGAGTGTAAAGTTTTTGAAAAGAAACAATAATACTACAAGTAACAATCATTTCAAAGTATAAGGATACAGATGACTCTCAAGAGCCAAATTCCCGCTGCATTTTTTGATCCGAACCCGTTGACACTCCGTCAATGTTTGAAGAAGTAAACCATGACCGTAGATCTCCACTTTACACCAATTTTCATTCGCCAATCAATCCCCTACCGGGCCCGAAATCCAAAGTAAAAGTGATGGTAATACTCGAGTATATCGAATCCAGTGGACCTAATCCAAAGGATTATACAATAAACAATAAACAGTAATATCTATGGTTCGCCAGTCTCCTCGACCAAACCCTTATTAGCTCGATTCGACTGACTAACCAATAGGGTGTGGATCCAAGAAGTGAGCCAGGATGACAGGCACCTTCTACTCGGGTTGAGTGTGGTACATGCTACCGCTCAGCATTTACAAGTCAAGTACAAGATCTCAAGTAGTATTCAAGTTATAAATATGTATATCAAGTCAATAATAACCAGTAAACAGTAAGAAATCACATTAGGGCAAGTGCGATAAAGTACACCCTTACCCGCTCAGACAAATCAAGTATTTCTTTCAAATATCAAATTCAATCATGCACTTGGAAGCACTCACCAAAGACTTAGTGCTTTTCAAGATCACGCTCAAGTGTAACTCCTTAGTTGGAGTCTAAATCTGCGATAAAATATCATTTAAGAGTTTGAAATCAACTAGGGTTCGAAACATAGGAGTTTCATTTAAAGAAAATCAAGTAAATGAAACTCGTTAAAGTAGTATTCATTTCACTTATCAAACTCTAGAAAATTCATGCTTGCTCGTTTGGTTTCGATAAAGAAGTGATTAACACTTTTAAGTTCACAACTTGGTTTAAAGGACGAGAAAACCGTATTTATAGCAGTCGCTATTTTCGTCTTTTAAAGGGTACCAGTTTTGGCAAAATTTCAGCTTATATACCTCTACTAACGGAAACTTGAATACCATAGCCAATCCAAGTTCACTTCGACCTCAAATTGTCTCTCAAGTTTCAAGTTCACTCGCTTATCCTTCGAGCGAAAATTTGGACAGCATGCCCTTTGTATTTATCTATTTTCCAGCCATTTATGGCTTCATTTTTTTCCTCAAATCAGCTTAATTCAAACACACAAGCAAGTATATCAAGATAGCCCTTCTACTAGGCTAAAACCATTAAATGATAACTCATTTCCAACAAGTAACTATCCAATATCAAAGCTGGAAACCAATTTAAAGAAGAAATTATAAGTGGCAGATTTGTCATACTTCGGTGTTTTGGTCATAACTGTAGCTAGGTACATTGGATCGAGGTAAATTTCATGGTGTTTTGAAGATAAGACGTAGGCCTACAACTGTAATGAAGGCATCAAACCCCAGTTCAAACATTATCAGGGTTGAAATTGGCAAAAACAGACACATAAAAATTCTGTCGGAGCCAAAACAGGATAACTGAACAGTTTTGGTAAAATGGCTATAACTTGGTGTAGAAAAATCAAAATTGAGCTCCGTCAGTGGTGTTTAAAACTTGATTCATAGAGGTTCCAATGGTATAAAAATCAGGTTCTAGTTCATCTCCTACAACTACCGGCAAGCTCAGGAAATTGACTGAAATTCGCCACCAAATGCTGAAATTTCATCTTTTGAAGCTAAAAAAGCACAATCATGCTACTAATCACCTCACAAATCCATATCAAAGCTCAATACTAACATATTAGAGATAAACATCATAAATCAAAGCTGAAAAATCACAAACCCTAGTTGAAATTCGCTAATCTTCACCAAAACTAGAGTATCATCCAACATAATTCAAGATTCAAGGCATCTATCCCATATTTTGCTAAAATAAGAAAGAAAAAGGGAGTTTTAGACTTATACCTTCCAAAACACTTGAAGAAAGTAAGGAACCAAACTATTTCTTTCAAAACTTTCACCACACCTAGCTTCCTAAGCACCAAGACACAAGTTTAATTGGTTTAGATTTGTGGTTTTAATTCAAACAAGACAAGATTCAAGGTTGTAGTTGGAGGTTTTCTTCCTCTCCTTTCTCTCCTAAACTCACGGCCAAGACATGAAGAAATGGAAGAAAAATTGGACAAAAGGAAAGATAAGAAGAAAGGAAAATGTCTTGGTCAAACTTCCATGGATTGCCAACACTTGCCACTTCAAGATTTCTTCTTATTTTTTTTTTCTTTCTTCCCTTTTCTTAGTCAACATTTTCGGCTGGTTTAGGGCTTAATCTAGGGTTAATTAGTTGAAATAAAAACAAGAGGATTAGGATAAGAAAGTAGTCGTCAAGTGGTGTACTCAATCGGTAACAAACGGTGCACGTCGGTTCAACCTTATTTTCCTTAACTCTCTCGTACTTGTGTTTTAACTTATGATTCACTAACTTATTATTAGCACTTCTAATCACACACTTCCTCTTATCTAATACTCACTATTATCCACCAAATTTAGTACACGTACCTCACAAGTGATCACACTACCAAAATACGCAAAAACCCTATTTTACCCTAACTATAAAACTAAGGGTAAAACTCTTAATTCTATTATTTATTACAACTATTGAGGGAGTAAATGAGTAGTAAAGATAATATAAAGTAATTTAATCAAAATAAAAGGGAATTATAAGAAAAATATAGATCAATTTTCAAGTCATCACACTCTCTCCCTTTAAAAGAATTTTGATCTCGAAATTCATACATTTATTTGGAAATCACTCAAGAAATTTTTCTTGCATAACAATGGAAAACAAGAATCGTACCTTCTACCACTGTAGACGGATTAAGTACTGATTAGTGGTTTAAGGAGTATACTCTGGCAGGTACTCTGGGTTTATTTCCTTCTACATTTGGTTATTTAAGATTTGACCTGAGGGGATAGGTTGCAAGCTGGTGCTCAGCACTACCACATCATAAACATTTTCGGGTCTTTCTCCAACAATTATCCTCAGTATGGTTGATTTTTCCACAATATCCATAAAGGATTGATGTTTGATCTCCTTGTGAGACACCTCTCTGTTGTCCTCTCCACCTAGGGCTCCTCTCAGAGTAACTCCCTTGGATATTTCCAAAATTCTCACACCACTAGCTCCTCGACCCACCTTAGAGGGTGGCATACCTAGATCACCTTGTTCTTGCCCTTGGTCTCCACTAGACGCACCCTTCTTTCTTGCATGAAAAGCCTTCACTTGAGCCCGTGCAATTTCTATCCTTTGAACTTTCTCAAGAACCTCCGTGAAAGTATTAATTTGTGCAGCCGCTAGAGCCTCTTGTATCTCTACGTTCAACCCTTACACAAACCGCCTCACCCTTCTTTGCTCCGTAGCTATCAATTCAGGAGCAAATTTTGATAATTTGGATAAACTGAGTCTCATATTCAGATACACTTAAACCTCCTTGACGTAGCCTAATGAAATCATCCTTTCTTTTCTCCTGGACTATTGGTGGAAGGTATTTTTCGTTAAATTCTCGCACAAAGTTCAACCAAGTCCATATTGTCCGTTCTCTCTCCCACTTAACTCTAATTACATTCCACCAAGCTCTGGCTGGTCCCTTAACTTGAAATACCACAAAATTCACCTGCCTTTCCTCCGTATAATTCAATGCAGCGAAAATATTGATCATTGCTTCTAGCCATCTCTCGGCTACCTCAAAATCTGATCCTCCAAGAAACTTGGGAGGAGAAAACTTTTAAAACCGCTCTAGGATCCCATCTTCCCCTATTTCAGGGCCCGTAGGCTGATTAACAGGGATTTGACCTTGCTACTCTACTAATCGAGCCCCAAGATGATTCATTGCATGACAGGCCTTTGCAGCAAGTAAATCATGTTGTGAATATCAAGCATATTTTTATGTAGCAGGCAGTTTCAGGTCATTATGAATGATTTCTTGCATTCATCTGCTGTTAGAATCTAATTATGTGGAGTTATTGGCCATAAAGTTACTGCATTCAAATGAAGGCAGGTAAGTCTAATATTCAAAAACTAAAAACAAAAAATATTTATTATTGTTTTTGTGCCTACTTACGGTTGTAAGTTGTGATCACCGACCAAGGAGGAAAGCCCCCAGATGATTCATTGCATGACAGGTCTTCGCAGGAAGTAAATCATGTTCTGAATATCAAGCATATTTTTATGTAACAGGCAGTTTCAGGTCATTATCCCCAAAGACGTCCATTAGCCTGAAATGGTTTTATCCATTCGCAATTCTTCATAACCCCCAAAGATGCCCATTGGCCTGAAATGGTTTTTATCCATTTGCATTATACACTCAAAGCAATTCAACAACCAAATCATCCTTTTTTGGGTAAGGATTAAAGTTTCAGTTAGCTATAGTAGGTTACCGCCAGAAATAATGAAACATTATGTCTGAAAACCAAGATAGAATAAAAATACAAACACAATAACAGATAGCTAGTCTTTTATTTCCTTTTTTAGGACTAAGGTAACAATTTTAAATCTACCCAATTCCTTGGCAATCATGATATCGTTCCCCATCAATATTAGTAAACTTCTGCATCTCCATTTTCTTTTAAATACTCAAAACATGCAATACATGTTAATGCGGTTTGATGTCCAACAAATGCCTTCACAATAGAAATGCCTTCACAATAGAAAGGCCTTCGTCATTGCATCAACAGGCTTCTTGATCTGATTATCTTTGTAGTATAGATATGCTAGTTGGTCCCATGCCTCCGCAGGAGCCTTCATTCCACTCACAACAGCTTCGTACCAGTGCTGCTGCCTCTCCCAGCAGTCTCATTTTAGCATAAGCATTAAACATGTCCTCAAAAATATCCAAGTCATGAGCGGTGGTTTTTCACAGACTCACCTTCCTGGAAAATGTTTTCAGCTCCTTGAATGTCATCCAAACTGATTGAGAATCGTATCATGTCATGATGCTCTGAGTTGCTTACATAGCCCCTCTTGTTGCACAGATGCCAGAGTTGACGACTTCATTCTAGTTCTTGCTAGTCGAATGCAAATGCATACCAAGGAGAAGTTCATGAATGTATACCGTACACTTTGCTCCCCCCTTGAGTGTCTCTGCCTTGTTTAGTATCTCAGAAGACTTTTTTACCAGGCTAGCTCTTAAGCATTCCTTTGCTGCCATGAAAAGAAATGTTGTATCCCGCGTGAACTAGAGCCTCTATCTCGATTTTCTTCAAGAGTTTTCCTGTGGCTTTAGTATAATAATCAGTAGCATATGCTTTCAACAAGACGTAGTACTCAAAGTAAAGTTGCTGCAACAAAATGCCTTCTGTTTCCATTTCTTCCAAAAACTTCTCAAAGTCTCTTAGTCTATCACAACTCAAATTAGAGGTTAAGCACTTTCATGTATGATAACTTTTGTGTTACAACGAGATGCTGTCATTCTCTGCATAGGTTCCTCAGTTTTCTTCATACAATACAAAGACAGAAACATCGCACGCCTGGACCACTACAAGGAAATCAGGTGGTGGTATTTCACATCAATCAATTTAAGTCCTCTTGTCCGATGCAAACTTTAGGCTAAATGTAACATGATTGAAACTTTCTTCAGTACAATGCCTTTAAATTTGTGGAGCATAATGGCTTCTAATTACGAGCGGCAAACATCACATCGCATAGGAATTTGAACACAAATTACAACTGGTGTTGTTTTTTTTTTGGGGTTGTTTTCCTTGTTTCATCTTTCTAATGCCTTCTCCGAGAGGAAACAAATGGTAAGTACCAAATTTAATCAAGACAACTCCATGATGTGGAATCCAATAATGATCAGTTGGTGCTGAACAAAACAGAGTGCCAACTCCATGATGTGGATTAGAGAAAGGGCATAGGAAAATAGAAAGCTAGCCAGCCCAAGAAATGATTTTTCAATAATTCAACCACTTCTCGATCTAAGGTTGGTACTCCTTTTGAATAAGTCACATTGCATATCAGGTAAAAGCAAAAGCTTTTGGGCCACTGCTACAATATACAGATTACACCACCCCAGCTAGCACTAGCACTCATGGTTCAAAGTCGTGGTCGTGGTTGCGGTCGCGGCCCAGATCGTTCCATATCGGTCCCGGCATATCGGTCGCGATTTCGGTGAGACGCAAATTTTTGAAATATTGAATATCCTAAAAATTAAAAAAATATATGATAAAAAAATAATTAAAAAATTAGCAAAAATAATAAAAATTCGAGCTGATTCGGGATGACTCAGGATGACTCGAACGTTTCTATCCGTCTCGGAGACGTTTCGGCCAAATTCTCGACGATTCATTATTTCGGAGTCATTTCGTCCCGGTATCAGATCGGGAAGCCCCGTTCTAGTGACTCCTCGGCTGAGTCTTTGAACCATGCTAGCACTAGCAGGAGGGACCAAAGGGTTTCAAAACTGCACTAAATAGCAACGTACCACCACCATTTTCACAAAACTGTCTATCCCAGTAGTAAACAGATTCGGACCACAAATTAACCGCATCTGCATTTGGTATCCCATGGAGGCAAAGAGGCAGTGGAATCCACTGACTGGCACAACTATTTCCACGTCTCTCTCAATCCTCCCAAGTACCAAGTCAGGTTCCATCAAATTTATGAAACCACCTAATCAAGTTAGCTAAATGATTTAGTCCACCAGTATTATAATATTGCACTGCGTAAACAGGTCATAAACAAGGTGTACTTAAGATGTGATTGCCCACAAATTGGCTGGTTGGCAGTTCTATTAAAGAATTTTCAATTGACTAGGAATCCGATGCCAAGTGTTCCCTCTATGTTTGACTTTCTCCCAAATAAAAGAGATTTCTCATCCCCTTCATCAGAGAAAAAAAAAAGAAGAGAAGAGAAATGTTGTCCAAACTGAAATATATACTAATTGAATAACTTCCATTAGTATGATTTAATCATCCATGATTATAGTCAATAACCGGAGACATTAACTAATTTGGAGTTCTAAAGGAGGGAGTCAGTGGACCGAGTACGGAAGAAAAGGAAAAGATGTGCAACCCCACTGAAAAAGTACGACTTAGTCTTCAGTTTCCAACAGCAACAGCGAGCAAATCTCACTAAACAATTAATTTTTTATGATGTTGTCCTAATCGCTCCATAATAATATCTCAACACGGCTATCCAACTGATCGTTTTGACATTAAATTCACATGTCTAAAGAACCTTTTAGAAAGAACTTCAAAATACACCATCTGGATTTATTTAAAAAAAATAAAAATAAATAAACGATATTTTAAAGACATCAATTATCTGCGGATTTATTTATTTTTTTCCCTAGAATAGTAGTCCCTTTTATGTTTGAAGCCACCCATGCATTTCAAAATTTTTGTGAAATCTTTTCTATATATATATATATATATATATATATACATGTATAGAAAAGAGGAATGAAGTTGAATAGTTGACAAAATGACCATAATTTGTCAACTTTGGTTAATGAGACTAATAAAGCATTTTTCAACGCGTGAGTCGTAACACATTGAAGACCAAGTACAGAAGAATGCGCAAGTTCAACCACTGAAATGTGCGACTTAGGTTCCATTTGATAAAACTGAATTTGAATTTTGAAATCTGAATACTGAAATAATTAATTTGCTGAATTTTAAGTACTGAAAAGAAATATATGAATGTCTGAATTTTAATGTTAAACCTATTTGTACTATTTGATAAACATTTATAACTGAATGCTTAATAAGTTAAATTTGACAAATTTGCCCTTATATCTTTTCATCCAAAAAAGAAATAGAACATATGATTTAATTAGCTAAAAATGTTTGGTATGAAAATGATAATATTTATTTTTAAATCAAATTAATATAAAAGATTAAATATATTATATGAGGAGTATGGAGAAAATGTGAAAATCATTCACAAGGGAGAAAAAAGAAATAGAAAATCATTAGATAGAGAATATTAGATTGTTTAATTAGATAAGAATTTTGAACATAATTAACTAACAAGGGTAGATTTGGTAGATAAAATAAGGTAATTGAAATAATTCTATTGATTCTTATCAGAATTAAGCATTTAGTTAGGATTTTTGTGTTGAAAAAATATACATAAGTTCAACACTACTTAACAAGTTTAGCAAATGGATTTTTATTTATCAAACACTCAAAACATTTGAATGTCTGAAAAAATTCAGATTCAACATTTTTTTTATGTTATCAAACAGACCCTTAGTCTTTGTTTCCCCTAAGAAAATCTAGGGTTTGTTTGGATTGAGATAATTTCAGATAAAATAATTTGCTTCACAAATTTCAATCATATTTTTATCTTTTCAATCACCTTTTTATCTCACATACATCACATCACAAAAAATGTTACAGTAATTATCTCAAATAAATCATTCAAATAAACTCCTATCCAAACAAACCCATATATATATATATATATATATATATATATATATATTTCTATGTTGCACTTAAACATGGTTTAAAAAAGCTAAGTACGGCTTTTATAGTCATGGTTGAACTAACAAATTTTTCGAATCAGCATGTATCTAATAATAACACCTTTTAGAACTTAGAAAAGACGCCCTACCAGTTTACCACAAGTAGCAAAAATCTCAAACTCCAGAACACCGACAGCTGTGAGAAACATGCTCAGTACTGTACTGTACTTAGAGGTGGCAAATTAACCCACTTAATTAAATTTACCCATACCCGTCCATGAATAGATGGGTATGGGTATCTTAAATTTTTATATATGGATATAAATGGGTTACCCAATAATATAAATGGGTATTATTGGGTAACCCATCAAATCCAATTAACCCATTTAAAATTCTCTTTCCCCCAAGTCTCTTCTTTTCTCCCACCCATTTTTTTTTCAAAATTTTCATTTTGTCATGTTGTTAACTACTTTTGTTTCATTATTATTATTATTATTATTATTATTATTATTATTATTATTATTATTATTATTATTATTGTTTGTTGGTTTTATCTTATTATTTTATTTTATCTTAGTTTGTTAACTTGCTTATTTTTCAGCATTACTAATTTATGATAAATTTTAGCCTATTTTCTTCTCTTTCTAAAATGAAATTTTAAATTTATATATGAAAAAAATGTTTAGGGTTCAAAATTTTTGGATTAAGTTTTTATATTAATTTTTATAGTACTTAGTTCAAATTTTTATATTCTTATTATTCAATTATTAAATAATAGGTAATTTTGTGATATAGAGTATAAATGAAAAAAAATTGGTAATTAAGTTTATTGAACATTATAAATAAATATTTAAAACTAATGATGGATACAAAGAGTGGTATAAATTGATAACTTAGTTTGCAAAAATGAATTTAAATGAGTTTACAAAAAGTTAAAATAAATGGGTTATAAATGGGTAATTGGGTTACCCAATTTATTTTTTGATTTACCCATTTATACCCATCTAATTAAATGGGTATAAATGAGTTGACTCACTTATACCCATTACCCATTTTACCCAACCCAAACCCGCCCAAATCACCCATTTTGACACTTCTAACTGTACTGCACATTTTCTCAGGAAAACAACAATTTTCATCGACTCACCTAACTGCACCTGCATATTGCATAACAAACTACTATTGCTTTTAGCTTTTAATAGAGGTGAGGACAATCTAAGATTAACCTTTTTCATCCACTGTTAATTTAAAAAGCCTTGTGCTAGTATGAATAACTTAACCCGTGATGCTCATTAATTTACTACTGGTTACTGCTTCTTACTCGTCAAGGTTAGTCCATAAATGAATGAATAGCTTTGGAAGCAACGAGATTTGATTTTTGCAGTAATTGTTTTGCTAACATATATATATATATATATATATATATATATATATATATATATATATAGGTTACGTCTACGGTGGAAAGTTCACTTTTCTGCCCATAGTCGGCAGAAGCAATGCAAGGAGGCCAACTGTGTTTTCTGGAGACGCACAAAGATGGACAGAGAAATAATGTACCGGGCACTGGAGAAAGCTGATTGTGCTTGGATGAAATAATGCAATACATTTTAAAATTACAATAAAAGTCTCTTAAAAAAATGTTCATCATCTAATGTCCATTACTTAGAAATATTTTGTGAACACTCCAATCGAGATGCGGGTCCAATGAAAAGTGAAGAGCGAAAAAGTGAATCTCAAAGAAACGTGGAAAACAAATGTACGGAAAGGTAGACGAAATTATTGTAATGGAAAATAGGTGAAATTTTCAACATTATTTAATGAATTTTATACATGTTAAAACAATATTGTGGTAGTTTTTATTTTTTAATTTAGTTTGATATTTAAAATAATTGATGCGTAAATATAAAAGGAAGAGTTGGGATATCAAACAGGATTAAAATAAAGGAAGATGTGCAATTTTGGTCCCCCATGGTTTGGTCTACAAGTTAAACTGGTCTATGATATTTTGACCAAAATAAATATGTCCCAAATTTTTTATTTTAGGCAAATTTAGGGCAACTAATACAAAACTACAATATCTAACGGTCAAAATCAAGTTAGAATTAGTCAAAAGTTTGACTTTATATTTTTTTGGTCTCTAATATTTGAAAATTTAATCAATATGGTCCCTTATGTTTTAAATAATTATATTTCAAATGAAATAAAATGTGAATTAGATTAAATGCATAAAAAAATGTGTTCTAAATCTCATTAAAATCCTTAAAAGTAATCCACATTGTCAAAACATATCATTTAGCCTAAAAAACATCTTTTCGTTAAATTAATTACAAATAAATGATAACACATAAATTATATATAAAAGAAAATTTAGTGGAAAAAAGAGAATTTTAATTTGAGTATATAGTAAATTTAATTGTAAACAGTATAACACAAATTGTTGTACGACTTGTGGATATGAGTTTCAATCGGTTATGTTTAGGCATTGTGATTATAATAACAAATAAAGACAATTACCAATATAAAGGATTCATATGAATTTTTTAAAAATTTATTGGTATTTCTTCTTGTCTTTCCTTTATATTAAATCAAATATTTCAATAATACAATTTAATGTATTTATATTTATATGTTCATCTTAAATTGATAATTTTATTGAATAATTTAAATAATTATAAATTTTTTATTTCAATTGAAACGTAATTGACAACTAGTTGAAATGACAAAAAACAAAGAAAAAGAAAATATTATTCAATCAACTCAATGACATATAGTTGTTTATATTATAATAGAATATTTAATTAACTATTTTAATTTATCAAATATAAGTATTGGGCATTAGGTGATGAACAAATTTTTAAAAAAAAATTTATTGTAATTTTAAAATATATTATATTTTTTATCCACGCACAACCGGCTATCTCCTGTGGTACCCAGATATCCTTCTTTGTGCGTCCCCACTCCCCACACAGCACAGTTGGCCTTCTTGCATTGCTTCTACCTACTATGGGCAGAAAAGGTGAACTTTCCACCTTAGACGTAACCTATATATATATATATACCTGGTGACCGAAGCATATGCCCAGAACTTTCTTCTTCATGGAATCCAATTGTTTGAGCAGATTGAGAAGCCTGCAGATCCAGACATCAGTCCCATGAGCATCACTGAAACTTCCAGTGATGACAAACCCATCAAACTCTTTAATCTCTTCGTCATCAGGGAACTCACCATTGGCCACACGAAACACCTTCCAGGTTTCACCTTCTTCCCCCAGCATTCTCACGAAAGCTCCAAAGTGCTCTCCATAAATCTTCTTCACGTTCTCGGAATCATCCGCACACAGCAGAACCCCAAACTTCTTGCCACCCATTCTTAAATTTATATGAGGAGATTGTGGAAGTGTGGGGAAATAAGACAACTACAGCTTTGATTGGAGACGGTGAAAATTTAACCAAAATCACAATGAACAGGAGATTCCCTGAGTTCGAAACTTACGAAACTGCCACTGTTTGTAAGGACTTCTGACTGCGATTTATGCTTTCTACTTTTGCTTTAGTAGGATCACAACATTTCAGCTTTTTTAACGTGTAAATGGTGAATTTTAATGAAAAGGTGACTAGTAAAAAGCAGAGTGGAAAAAACAGGGGACATCAGAAGCCTTCCTTTTGTTTCTTTTAACTTCTTTCTTTTTTCTTCACTACACTATAGAACTTCACCATTTGTCTGTTGCAGTTCATTGAAACTCTCCTTTTAATGCAGCAAAGAAGCCTTCTAGTAGGTTTAGACAAGTCTATTCCAATTATTTAGGTGATATGGCTTTGTGTTTCAGAAACTTTATTAGCTAGAATTTGATATCAATATTGTCTATGTTATTGAGTGCGTGTGTGTCATGGTACTACACTTAGATAAGAATGGGTTTATCTTAGTTTTATTGTACTGAATGGAATGTATGAATTAAATAATCTTAATAATGCAGGACGATGTGTTAAATTGTAGTAGTACTCCAAAGAGTATAGATTGCTGCAAGAAGCAAATGAGCTTGAAGAATTGAAGTATTGAAATTCGAAAGCCACTGTGTAGAGCTAGAAATAGTAGAGATACAAAGTGTGCATGTTTGATATTGTTGAAATCTTGTGCTTGAAATGGATATAGGCAACTAGGCCTTTATGTAAAACTAAGATAAAGCCGTTCCATATCTGCCTTTAGTACCATATTGCACACGGACTCCATAACATAGATAATAGAAATTTTCCGTAAACACAAAGCCTGATCAACTAAATAATTGGAATAGACTTGTTGAAACCTACTAGAAGGCTTCTTTGCTGCATTAAAAGGAACGCTTCAATGGACTGCAACATACGGCAAAGTGCTATAGTGTAGTGAAGAAAGAAGAAAGGAAAACTTGATGTCCCCTGTTTTTCATGCCCTGCTTTTTACTACACACCTTTTCATTAAAACTGAAATGTTGTAATCCTACTAAAGCATATACGTTAATTATAAATTGCAGTCAGAAGTCCTTACAAACAGTGGCAGTTTCATTTGTTTGGAACTCTGAGAATCTCCTGTTCATTGTGATTTTGGTTACATTTTCACCATCTCCAATCAAAGCTATATTCGTCTTATTTGCCCACACTTCCACAATCCCACATATATACCTGCCTCCACGTGAATGAAGTACTTGGATTGACTCTGAATGGGTGGTGATGCAATGGCATCCATTATCCTTCTATATGTTCCAGGTCTTGTCTTCGATACGGTTGCATTAAACATAATACTGTTTTCATGAATGTTGCTCAATTTCTTGTGTCCTTGCAGCTGGAAATGTATGATGATGTAAACAGATACAACCATAACCAATACAATCACGATGACTGGTGAAGCGCCCTTAGCCATACCTCCCTACCTACACCTGGAGATTAGTTGGTCAATGCTAATAGCAGCCTGAGTGTTCTTTTTGTTTATTAGTTGGTTGCAGGGATAACATATATTGCATGTTTTGAGTATTTAAAAGAAAATGGAGATGCAGAAGTTTACTGATTGCAAATTGTTACCTTAGTCCTAAAAACAGAAATAAAAGGCTAATCTGTTTTTGTGTTTGTATTTTATTCTATTTTGGTTTTCAGACATAATGTTTCATTATTTCTGGCGGTAACATGCTATAGCCAACTGAAACTTTAATCCTTACCCAAAAAGGATGATTTGTTTGTTGAATTGCTTTGAGTGTGTAATGCAAATGGATAAAAACTATTTCAGGCCAATGGACATCTTTGGGGGTAATGAAGAACTGCGAATGGATAAAACCAGTTCGGGCAAATGGACATCTTTGGGGATAATGACCTGAAACTGCCCGCGCTACATAAAAATATGCTTGATATTCAGAACATGATTTACTTCCTGTGGCTTTCCTCCTTGGTCGGTGATCACAAATTACAACTGTAAGTAGGCACAGAAACAATAACGAATATTTTTTTTGTTTTTAGATTTTGAATATTAAACTTAACTGCCTTCATTATAATGCAGTAATTTGATGGCCAATAACTCCAGATTATTAGGTTCTAACAGCAGATGAATGCAAGAAATAATTTATATAGTTAGATTATGTGATTATAAAGTGAGTGAGAGGATATTTATATACTTTTTGGAATAGCAATCATGATTGAACCCTTTTGGCTGCTATTTAATTTTCCGTATACCCTTGTGTTATAGTAGTGTTTGGCCAAGACAGCTGCTAAGGCCTGACTAATGGATGTTAACAGATATACATTTATGCTTACATGAGCTTGAGAGATAGTCAGGGATAATGCAGAGTGCAGACTAGCATTGACTTTGTCTTCTGGACCGAAATTGCAAAAGTACATCATTTTGGCAAGAGTGAGTTATCAATACCATATAAAAGCAACAGTGCATTTATGCATAACCTTGACAACTACGCAATTCCACCATAATTTACAGAGATTAAATCTTCCAACATACTGATTGATGCAAATTGAACTGCTGAAGTTTCTGATTTTTCGATTATTACTAAACATTCCAGAGTCCAAGTGCGATAACGGCTGACCAAGCCAGTAGGTTACATTGGTACAGGATGCTTTGGTCTACATGTATTGACAGTGAATACTGTTGATGTCTGTGGTCTTGGGGTAGTTTTATTAGAACTTTTGACCGGGAAAAGGGCTATTTAACAATGGCTAGCTGCGCTAAATCTATGTTGATTTCCTCTGGCAGCAATGGTATTTTGCTCAGTATCAATGGTAAGCATGCCATAACATTGTAGCCAATCACCCTCCCTGCTCATGCAGAATAAAATTAGTCCATCCCGAATGAAGGTAATTCAAATGTAATGTCCATCCAAGCTCGGAATTGTCCATCAATTCCACGGTACGATTTATGTTAATATCAATTCACAAATAGTGAATATATGATAGACAGAACATCTGTTACCACATCGTATCGATTTGTAGAGTTCAATACAGTATAAGAGATGATATTATATTTGGACATAGTTTTTTAATTTCATTCTCTCTTCTGAAATGGCATCTTACTAAAAACTCAAGGCTATGGTAGTAACAGTTCATTGGATCAGCAAAAAGCTATATGAGTCATTTTTTTGTGTCAAAGAGAACATTTTATCTACCTAGCTTGACATGTCCAAATTGCACGAATGATCCAGGTAATAACGATATTCACTGAAACAATTCACAAGATTTTACTCGTCCATAATGTCAAATTCATAGATAGGTTGCACTTGAAATAATCTGTTCTACAAGAGTATAGACAAGAAGACACCCTTCAATTGAAGAACAAGCCTTTAACTCCTTCAATCAAATCAATTTGAAGTGAACAAAGGGCTACTTTCTTTGTTTCAAGAAAAATAACAAAGACCGTGACATCTTTTTATTCTAAAAAATGATGTAACGGATTTTAGCTTTGACCCTATTTATCAAGTGGCATTTGATATTTAATTATAAGGCTATATTTTTACTCCCTGTATAATTGTATAGTCTATTCTATTATGATTGGTTTAGATAATCATTCCTGAATTCTGAAAATTTAAAGAATTCAGGGCATGACAACATTGATTAATGTTTACTTTTCATCGAGACAACATATATTATATTTTGTTCTTTACTGAGACATCTAAAAAAAGTTTTGTGGCAAACTATTGATCAGTTTCTTCATTAAACTTAAGATAAATGACCCTTTAGTCCGCGCCAAACTATTGAGATATTATGCTCTCTTCTGGTAAATTGTCCACTTTATCATTCCATGAATTTTCACATTTTGCCTGAAAAAATGATATTAACCTATTTCTCTTCCAGGAAAAGAAATCGTCAGATTTTGCTGTTATGAAAATATGGTTGTCAGCATGAATTATGTGATCAGATTCATGATCATTTGTTTCTTTTTGTTCTAATATGTGTTTGGATTAATCCAAGCAATCTCAAAGTCCTATTATTATCATCCTTTGCAATTGCCAAAAAAATTCAAAAATTGTGAAATTTTTGACATAGTATTTAGTTCAAATTAATGTATTTTTATCATTCAATTTATCCAATAGTAAGTGATTTTGCAACATCTTAGAGTGGAGAAAAAAATTTTATTAGGCTTGATGGGTGTTTGGGTTATTCAGATAATTTTTGAATTATTTATTCGTACTAGTATAAATGAGTTGATCCAACTTATCAATTCATATTGATATAAATGTTGATGTAATATACTAATTGTAAAATTTCTATCAGAACTTTTTCGCATTACCAAAATTGCCACTTCGCAATTGTTTTATTTGGTTGCAACTTAATGCTCTAATCACCCAAATTGGCACTTTGCTATTGTTCTATTTGCTTGCAACTTAATGAGTTTACCTTATTTGACCAAACAATTTTGCGTGTTTTGTAGTTCATGAATTCAAGGTCAAAATGTTTGATGAAAATTTGTGAAATGACCAAATGGAAGTAAATAAATTTTATTTTTAGCAATTATGAAAAGAAAAGGATAAAAGAGACCACATGGCACTTGAATTACAAGACGGTATTTTTTAACTTACTTTTTCTTTACATGTTTGTTATCTTCACTCCTATTATTTTGCCCCCTAATTTTCTTTTCTTGGTGCATTTGGGTGGTTAATCAATCAAAAATGGTAAAAAGTTTCGAAGTTATTACTCAATGACCCAAATTTCGAACTTTTTTTCAACTCCAATTATCAAACATTCAAAATAGTGAATTCATGAATTTTCAATATAATTGGTAATTGTTTAATTCAATTGTATTTTCTTTTTTGAATTTTTTTTCTATTTATGTCCTCCTACCAAATCCATAATCCAAACAAAGGATTTACCTTCTTTGGATCTTTTTTCATTTCGCTAGTACTTTCCTTTGTCAACCAAACAATAGAAAAGAATATGGTTTACAAGGAACCTACTTTCCATTCTTTTACTTTCCTTTCCTCAGTGGCTTCCTGGAACCAAGCAAGACCAGACTTGTGAACAGAGAGCTATGGCTCGTAAAGGACGGTGACCATCTTTTCTGGTAATCATTCCGAATCCGTTGTTTATCTGGTTGCAGAACTCTACAAGGCCAGTGACCATCTTGTTTGAAGGGGCAACTTTTTGTTAGCTATTCTTCCTTACAAGACTCCCACAATTGATTTAAAGTCTATAGCCACTAGGACACTAATGACCCATTTGCATTATGATGCTTTGATTCGAAATAAAATTCCACAAAATTTTCAGGCACAAGTACCCAAACGGAAGAGGTACTACTGTAACCAGGCATTACCAGTTTACTACTCCATTAATACATCAAATAAGAGGAAAATCAAGGCTCTCCACAAAATGTTAGTCTATCCTACCATCAAAAATATAGTTTCACAGTTGAAACTTGGGATCACATGAATTCCAAATCTTCTTCCTGTGCTTCAAGAAATATGGTGGCAAGAGCAAGTCTATATGCGGTGGACCTCAAATTCCTGACCAGAACATAAATTTGTAATGGTACAGAACCAGTTGGAGGCAATGGTGACAGATTTGTTGCAGAAAGCAGTAAACTATTGCTTAATAAAAATGGAGTAGAATTGGTATTGAAAATGATTTGGTAATTCAATTTCTTAATATGAACTCGGCGAATGAATACAGACTGGAAACAATGGATTCAGAGATAGAAGGGGAAAGAGAGTGAAGGAATAAAACGTGAGAGGGAGGGAGGGAGATTGGCAGAGCCAATCTTTCTTTACAAGTAATTGGACAAATGACAAAAATGCTACCTATCACTAAGATTTCTTCTGTTTTTATGGTTTTCCCGGCTAACTAACTTCTAAACTAACCAATGAGCTGAGGACAGGTGGATTCTAGAATGATCCGTCCCACTTGTTCATAACAGAAGCATAATTATGTTTGGAGCCAAGAAAAACGCGTTTCCTGAATCACGCCTTCCCTTTCTTCGGTTTGATCAATCGCGCCATCCTTTTGCCGTAGACCACGCCTTCACCTTTCTTCAAGCTGAACTGGAAAGACTTCTGCACTCCATGACAGTACCCCCTCCTTCACAAATATCTTGTCCTCAAGATTGAAACTGGGGAAACTGCTTCTCAATATCCTCTGCGAATTCCCATGTTGCCTCTGCTGGATCTGTTCCCCACCAGTGAATCAGCCATTGTACTGCAGCAGCATTCCCTTTCTTGACTATTCTCCTATCCAGCACTGCTACGGGCTCTACCCTCAAGTGCCCTTTTCCATCAACTTCTGGTAGCTGTAAAATAGGTTTAGTCTGCTCTCCAACTTTTTTCTTCAGTAGTGAGACATGAAAAACAGGATGTATTTTGGACCCTGTTGGCAGCTTCAGCATGTAAGCAACCTCTCCAATCTTTTTTATTACTTCAAAGGGCCCATAGTAACGTGCTGATAGCTTGGTGTTGCTCCTCATAGCTACAGAATTTTGCCTGTAAGGTTGTAGTCTTAAGTATACCCAGTCTCCAATTTCAAATCTCCTTTCACTCCTCCTTTCATCTGCATACCTTTTCATCCTTTCCTGAGCCTGTGCTAGATTCTGTTTTAGTGCAATGTCGACCTTATGCCTTTCCCTTAGATAGTCTCCAACTACAGCCACCTTGGCCTGAGTGTAGGGTACCAAGGCCATCTGTGGAGGCGCCTGCCCATACAGAGCTTCAAAGGGTGTCATTTGAATAGCTGTGTGGTGACTGGTATTATACCACCATTCTGCCATGGCCAACCAGTGGTTCCACTTCTTTGGTTCCAGATGGGAGAAACATCTGAGGTACATTTCCAGTACCTGATTCACTCTTTCTGTCTGGCCATCAGATTGTGGGTGATAAGCTGTGCTGAGGTCCAGTGTAGCTCCCAGTAGTGTAAATATCTCACTCCAAAACAGACTGGTGAAGATTCTATCCCTGTCTGATAGCATGCTTTGGGGTATTCCATGTAACCTGACTATCCCATCCAAGAATATTCTAGCAATTTTTGGGGCATCAAAGGGGTGCGATATACTCAGGAAGTGAGCATACTTGGTGTACCTATCTACTACTACCATGATGGTGTCTTTTCCCTCTGAGTTAGGTAACCCTTCAATGAAATCCATGGTGACATGGCTCCAGGGAGACTGTGGAACTGGCAGTGGTTGCAGTAACCCTGGATATGACACATGCTCATCCTTACATTTCTTGCAGACATCACATTCCAAAATAGCTGTCTTAATGTCCCTGTGCATACCTGGCCAGTAGAACAGCTGTTTAGCCCTCAGAAAGCTAGCTTGTATGCCAGAATGTCCCCCTAACTGTGAGCCATGTAGAGTGCTGATCAGTTTCTTTCTTATCTCTCCCCCAGATCCCACAGCTATTCTTCCTTTGAACTTCAGAACATCATTATGGTAGCTGAGGTTAGGGACTTGATCTGGTTTCAGCAACACCTCCCTGATGCTATCTTGTGCCCAATCATCCCCTTGGTAGCTGCTAATCACTTCTTTGATCCATTCTGGCACTACAGTTGATATTGCAGTACAGTCCATTCCTTGATCACCTCTCCTAGACAAAGCATCTGCTACTACATTCTCTTTACCCTTCCTGTAGTGGATCTCATAGCTCAGCCCCATGAGTTTAGTTAGCCATTTTTGCTGCAGGGGGGTGGTAATTCTTTGCTCTAATAGGTACTTCAAACTCTGATGATCTGTGTTGATGATGAAGTGTTGACCCTCCAAATAGTGTCTCCACTTGGTGACTGCTGTGACAAGAGCCAGTAGCTCCTTCTCGTAGATGGATAACCCCATATTCTTTGGTCCTAACCCCTGACTGATGTAAGCTATTGGTCTCTTGTTCTGCATGAGGACTGCCCCTATGCCATTGTAGCAGGCATCAGTCTTTACCACAAAAGGTTGGTTGAAATCAGGTAAGGCCAGAACAGGAGTGTCACTCATGGCCCCTTTGAGCTTCTGAAAAGCTTCCTCAGCTTCTCCTCCCCACTGGAAGCTGTCCTTCTTGAGCAGTGCAGTCAAAGGCTTGGCTATGCTGCCATACCCCCTGACAAACCTCCTATAATATCCAGTTAGGCCTAGGAATCCCCTCAGTTGTTTAACATTCTCTGGTCTAGGCCATTTCACCATTCCCTCTATCTTCCCAGGGTCAGCCTTCACCCCCTTCTCTGTGATGATGTGCCCCAAGTACTCCACCTGTGCCTGAGCAAAAGCACATTTGCTCCTTTTGGCGTACAGCTGGTGCCTCCTGAGGATATCCAGAACCTCTGCCACATGCTTCAGATGCTCCTATAAACTTGAGCTATATATTAAGATGTCATCAAAAAATACCAGTACTGATTTCCTCAGCTGTTTTTGGAACACATGATTCATTAAGCCTTGGAAAGTAGCAGGGGCATTGGTTAGCCCAAATGGCATCACCTTGAACTCATAGAGTCCCTGATGGGTTCTGAATGCAGTCTTGGGTATGTCTTCAGTCTTGACCCTGATTTGGAAGTACCCTGCTCTCAGGTCAATCTTGGTGAAGTACCTGGATCCATTCAACTCATCCAGGAGCTCATCAATAAGGGGTATTGGGTATTTGCTCTTCACTGTAAGCTCATTCAATTGTCTATAGTCTACACAAAACCTCCAGGTGCCATCCTTCTTTTTAACTAGTAGTACAGGGGATGCAAAGGGGCTGTTACTAAGCTGGATGATGCCATTTCCCAGCATCTCCTGCACTAGTTTCTCAATTTCAGACTTCTGGACGTAGGGGCATCTGTAAGGTCTTATCTGGAAGGGCTTGGATCCCTCTTTCAAGGTGATAGAATGGTCATGACTCCTTTCAGGGGGTAGTCCCTGAGGTTCCCTGAACACATCCTCAAACTCCTGCAGTACCCTCCCCATTTCTGGGGGTATGGCTTCAGTTTCTGGTACCTCCTCAGTTACTGCTTTTAACTGAGCCAGGATCCCATAGGTTTGTTTCCTAGCCCACTTGTGCAGTCTACTACCTTTTATCAGCTTTAATTGCACCTGGTGACCCTCCCCCTTCAACTCCACTTGTTGTTTCCCTTTTTTGAACCTCACCCTCAGCCCTTGGAAGTCAAATTCCATGGGACTGAACCTGGCCAGCCAGTCTACCCCTAATACCATATCACAACCCCCCAACTTCAAGGTATTGAACTGGTGTTGAAACTCATATCCCTGCATTTTCCAGACTACTGGCTTAACTAGGCCCCTGGACTGAATCTTCTCTCCATTAGCTACCCTGACCATTAGGGAGGGTCCACTGCTGATTAGGCCTAGGCTTTTGGCCAGTTGTTCATCCAAAAAACAGTGAGTACTTCCACTGTCAATCAATGCAGTGACAGTTCTCCCTTTTATGGTCCCCCTCAGTTTAATCGTTCTATGCTCACCACCCCCAGCCAATGCATGCACAGAAACCTCTATGTGTTCATCCTCCAGTCTACCCTCAATGCAGTCACAGAATACTTCAGGGTCAGTCTCCTTTTCCTCCTCAGTGGATGCAGAGTCTCCCTTTTCATCAGTGACTAGCAAAAAGTGAATGTGGGATTGCTTACACACATGGCCAAGTGTGTAGGGTTCAGCACACTTATAGCACAGTCCCTTCTCTCTTCTGAGGTTGTACTCACTAGGGGTGATCCTCCTGAATTGGTTCTGGTTGCTGTTTGGATATTTATGGTTTTTGATGGGGTGTTTGTCTGAGGTTCTGGGAGCAGCAGAGCTCCCCTGGTTATGGCTTGGGGTGTGGAATGGGGCTTTGTGTGTATGAATAGTGCTGGGTAGGCCTTTATGTATTTTCTGCATGGCTTTTAAATTTTTTTCTTGTAACTTAGCTGCTTCTATTGCATCAGCCAGAGTTAGGGGCTTGGCCATTTTTACCATGTTAACTATTTCTTCCTTCAAGCCACTTAGAAAACATGTTTTATAGTAAGAGTCAGCCAAATGAGGGAGTGAAGGCATTACCAGTGCTTTGAGCAGCTCAAACTTTTCCAGGTAGTCAGCAACAGATCCCTCCTGATTGAGTTTGTTGAATTCTTCAATGGCCTCCTCTGGCGTGCCTTCACCAAATCTCGCACATAATGCAGTGGCAAGTTCAGCCCATGGAATGACTCCCCTGCCACTGAATACTCCATGGAACCAGGTATCAGCCCTGTCTCTTAGGTACAGCTCAGCAATCTCAGACTTCATGTTTTCTTCCACTCCATTGATCTTAAAATACTTGTTAGCCTTGCGGATCCATTCCCTTGGATTATCTCCTGTAAAGTTAGGCAGCTCCATCTTAGGCACCCTGGTGTAAGATCTGCTCTCCTTCCAATCTGATCTGCAATGACCTTCCCCTTGTGTTTCTCCTTTCCTGGGGCCTACTATCGAACTGCTACTTTCTATATCCTTATCCTTGCCATTCAACTTGGCCATCATCTGAGCCATCATAGACATCATGCTCTCATACTTTTGGTCCAGATTTTTGAGGGTCCTTTCCGTACCTTCTTGCCTGTGTTCTAGTACCTTGACCACACTTCCTAGCTCAGACAGATCCTTCTTCAATGCTTCATCTTGTGACTTAGCCATCCCAATGGCTCGTAGCTGAGCTCTGATACCACTGTAATGGTACAGAACCAGTTGGAGGCAATGGTGACATATTTGTTGCAGAAAGCAGTAAACTATTGCTTAATAAAAATGGAGTAGAATTGGTATTGAAAATGATTTGGTAATTCAATTTCTTAATATGAACTCGACGAATGAATACAGACTGGAAACAATGGATTCAGAGATAGAAGGGGAAAGAGAGTGAAGGAATAAAACGTGAGAGGGAGGGAGGGAGATTGGCAGAGCCAATCTTTCTTTACAAGTAATTGGACAAATGACAAAAATGCTACCTATCACTAAGATTTCTTCTGTTTTTATGGTTTTCCCGGCTAACTAACTTCTAAACTAACCAATGAGCTGAGGACAGGTGGATTCTAGAATGATCCGTCCCACTTGTTCATAACAGAAGCATAATTCTGTTTGGAGCCAAGAAAAACGCGTTTCCTGAATCACGCCTTCCCTTTCTTCGGTTTGATCAATCGCGCCATCCTTTTGCCGTAGACCACGCCTTCACCTTTCTTCAAGCTGAACTGGAAAGACTTCTGCACTCCATGACAAAATTTCTTTCCTCCTCTTGCTAACAGAGATGGTCTTCCATTGATCCTGGCTAAGATGAGCAAGCAAGACCGCCTCACATGGTGTTATTGCTAGACCTGGCAATTATACTCAAAATCCATTCAACTCACCCACTAATTTGAGAGGTTGAGTTGGGTAATTTGGGTGTTAGATCAATTTTGGATTGAGTAATAAAAATCTAGATATATTGTGGACGGTTTGGATATTTGTGTTGGACACCCATTACCCAACTTAAATTTTAAAAAAAATAAAAAAATTAAATTCAAGAAATACAACTCGAGTGGTGAAGAAGATATGGAAGATTATGAATCCAGAAAGAAATCAAATTCTGTTGAAGCCGACTGGAGCTCAAATGATTATACTCCTACCCTACCACCACTAGTAGCTTTTTTGTTTTAATTTTACCACCGAAAGCGGGGAGATATCATATGTATTGGGAGTGGGGAAGGAAAGCGGAAGAAGCGGATTGGACTGCAAACTGGCCTATGACTGTGACTGTGAGAGAGCCTGTCAACCGAGGAAACCTTTATGGTAGGAACGCTTTGACCGTGCCTATGATAGGAAGGCCTGCAGAGATCGACACGTGTTGGAGTTGAATGGAGTTCAAACGGAGACGTTAAGCTATGGCAGAGCGCGTGGAGAGGAAACATGCATGCACCGTCTACCGATGCAAGTAAAAAAGCATACGGACTTCCGTACAATGTTATAGGTTGGGCCAGGGGAGGGTAATTGCAGGTCAGAACCATCGGCATTTATGCATTTGCAAATGTACCCATTAGCAATGGAAGGGTTAATCACATTTTATTCCCTTAAAGAATACCTAATTTCTCAGTTTATCCCCTAACCTTTAATTTTGCTCACTTAACCCTCTTTAGGACAAAATTGCCCTTGCATGATTTTGACTTTTCATTTACCTTGTTTTCCTTTCTTTTATTTCTTTTTCTTCTTTATTTAATTCTTCCTTTTTCCCACAAAAATCTTCACCTTAATGATTGAAATTTAAAAAGAGGAATTGCAGAGATCTATCTTCTCCTTAAATGATTAAAAAAATTATTCAAATCACTTTTCTAAAATACAATTTTTTTAACCTTTTAATTCTTTTAATTTTGGGTTTTCCTCTTTCCTTTCCAGTTTCTCATTTTATTCTCAAGAAAATATCATAAGATGAAGTTGTTTTCCTTTCTTTTATTTCTTTTTCTCTTTCTTCTCTCTTTCATCCTTCCCAATAGAAATTCCATTTCAACGAAAATTTTTGTTTTGAGTTTGTAAATGCATATTTCTGGGTGAAGGTTTAAAAGACATCAAAAACTAATTTTGATTTTTTGTATGATGCCACGTGTCACAAATTTCAATTGATGATTATTAATCAGGTCACAATTTCATCTTAAGATATTTTCTTGGGAATAAAATGAGAAACTAGAAAGGAAAGAGGAAAACCCAAAATTAAAAGAATTGAAAGGCTAAAAAAATTGTATTTTAGGAAAGTGATTTGAATATTTTTTTAATTATTTAAGGAGAAGATAGATCTCTGCAATTCCTGTTTTTTAATTTCAATCATTAAGGTGAAAATTTTTGTGGGAAAGAGGAAGAATTAAATAAAGAAGAAAGAGAAAAAGAAATAAAAGAAAAGAAAACAAGGTAAATGAAAAGTCAAAATAATGCAAGGGCAATTTTGTCCTAAAGGGGGTTAAGTGAGCAAAATTAAAGGTTAGAGGATAAACTGAGAAATGGGGTATTCTTTAAGAGGATAAATGTGATTAACCCGCAATAGAAAAATGCTGCAAATGCCTTCGACAAAAAAATGTGCGTAAAGAAGGTACCGAAATTTTAACAAATAATAAATGTAAAACTCACATGTGTGGGGGATAATAATTTAGAAGAAGGAAAAGTGGAGCAGAGCTAGTATAACAAAATTAGTATAGTCGGGGATTTTTTTCTGATCTTTCTAGTGTTCACGAATATAAGAGTCAACCACTAAACAAAAATGTCATGCATATGTAATCTATAACTACATAGAAATTAAATTTAGTTCATGTACAAAATGATCCTAAAATAAGTAGCACACTACAATACCCTATTATTTTAATAACAAAAAATACTTTTTGGCAAAAGTCTGCAATATACATGATATATGTATGAGAGGTATTTTACCATATTTTAATCTCTTGTTTTCCCATATTGTATCTCATGTGTAATCATTGATGTTAATATAAGGATAGATATTTTTATAATAAAATCAGTTGGAATGTAATTAACAGGTTGAGATTTTTTTGGGAAAAATATCTGTGAATTATTTTGGAAGTTATATTGTATCTTTCCAAAAATAAAATATTGGTATTTTTCTTTTTACCAATTTTTAGGTTTAACATTTCAGAATATAAACAAATTTTTATGAATGTAGAATTAGCTTAGTTAACAAAAAATTGAAGTTGTGTTGGTTGGGGGGTTGGCATGCTATTGTTGTTATTTTACATGTGAAAATATAACCTAAATAATAGGTATTTTAAAAAAAAGGAAATAGGTGCCGAATTGATTGCATTCAAACTACGATTTATGTTAATGCATAATTGCTAAATTATATTCGTATTCATAACCAATCAATATGCATCATATATTGACCAGGAGTAAATGACTGATTACTTAACAAATCGTATCTAAACACATGATGTGATATACATTACATTTGGTCACTGTAATGCTCATACCATTTGCCTTTCTTTTCATATATGTTATAAAGCTGCAAAATTCTCCTGATTATATTAGTGAAAATGCATAAAATGTTTTTACAAAAGTAGAATCAATTTATTTACAAAATATTAATACTTTTAGGAGAAGCAATGCATTGTAGGAATGGTTTAGTAGTTATTAAGTAAACATAACTACTACATTAAAAAGTTCCAAAAAAAGCTGAGTAACTATACTTTATTTACGAGTGCTTTCGAATGGAAGTATTAGGGGATTAATTTGTTTGATTCAATAATTTTTATGAGATTGTAATTATGAAAAGAAGAAAGAATTTGTTGACACTGTAACTATATTATTAATATATGTAATAAATTTGATATTTGTGCAAGTTTCATGTCTTTTATTTTGGGCAACGAAATTTGTGCAAATATGGTAAAACATCCCTCATATGTATGTGATGGATATTTGAGATTTTGAATAACAAAAAGTGTTGTTGTTAAAATAACATTGTATCATAGTGCGCTAATTACTTTTGGACCGTTGTATACGTGAACTGAATTGAATTTAAATTATACAAAAGATTTGTATGTGCAAGTAATTTTCATTTAATTGTTGGATCTTTTTTTATGAACAATCAGCCAAGGAAAAAAGTGCAGATCATACTGATTTTATTATTTTAAGTATTGTACCAATTTTGTCATTTTGTTATTGTTGTAGTATTTCTTACATTGTTTGTGCTTGAACTCTTATTAATTCTTGTGTCATAGATGTAAATTTATTAAAATTTTATCATCTTACTATATTTGTAGGTGTTAAAGTATAAAAAATGTGATATATAAAGAAGTAATATTCTATATATAAGTATGAAGATTTGTTGTTATTGGTATCAAACCATCAAAATTTTAAAAAATCGGAAATTATTAAAAACTTATAACGTGACAAAATGTTAATAATTTTTGTCCAAGGTTAGCAACAAAGTGAAACTTGTTTTCATAGTATTTAAAAAAGATACAAAAAAAATTTAATTAATATCTATAATCAGTTATTATATAGGTATATTACGAGTACTTACCCCCATAAGGTACTTGCAGCCTTAATGACTAATAAAACCTCTTATCATTAATTAATATAAACTTCATAATATTAGTTTGACAACAGTTTTTAATGTAAAAGTGTACATGTATTGCAAAAATCAGTAAGTGTTAATCGTCAATAAAATTTACCATGTTACTACTAAGATTTAGTATCAATGAATAAAAACTTAATGTTAGTTGAAGTAAACGTACTCTCCAAAATAGTTTGAATTTACCGAAACCGACTAACAACCATTCGTAATTAAATCTAGTTGCTAAAAATAGTTTTCGAGATCGGTCAAAATTTGAGGGGCATGAAAATTTATTGTGATTGTTAACATGCAATGAAAAGGCGAACTTGTAAGAGCAATTCCAACGCAAGTGTAATATCGTGTACTACACGGGGGGTATTACACGGCCACCCATTTGCGGCCGTGTAATACCCATTACACGCATCACGGTGATGAAGCGTGTAATGGGTGGCCCCCACTATGAAATTGAAGAGCCTGACTCACAATTTTCTAGCCAACAACGTTCATTTTTGTGTAAAATGCTAATAAATAGCTATTGCTTGGTTCGTGTAATAGAGCAAATCCATAAAGAGCTGATATATTATGGGCAATTTGTTTTTTTTTTTGACATATTTAATTTATGTTAAATACAAAACTTACTAGTTTTCCTTTCATAAAAATATTAGTATATCGCTTTTTAAAATTTACTTCCAAACATTTATGTATTGAACATAAATATTATGATTCATAGTAAAATGCCTATAAATAGCTAGTACTTAATTCATATAAGAGAAGAAACTCGTAAAGAACTAGTAAAAAGTGGGTAATTTCTTTTTTACTTTCACGTATTTAATTTATGTTAAATACAAAACCTACTAGTATCCCTTTCGTAATAATATTAGTGTAACACTTTTTCAATTTCACTTATAAACATTTATGTATTTAATATAAATGAAATGATTCACTTGTAAAATGCTCATAAATAGCTAGTACTTTATTCATATAATGGAAGAAACTCATAAAGAACTCCTATGTTATGGACAATTTTTTTTTACTTTCAAATACTTCATTTATATTAAATACAAAACATTCTAGTTTTTCTTTCCTAAAAATATTTGTGTAACGGCTTTTCAATTATATTTGCAAATATTTATGTATTTAACATAAATTAAATGATTCAGAATAAAATGCCCATAAAAACCTGGTATATTTGTTGATGTAATAGATTAATTATGTATGGATTATTATGATATCTTCGCATTTGAGGTATGAAATATTTGTTTAATTTTGTGCCTAATTATTTTTGAAAAAATAACAATATATTATTTTTGAGAGAAAGAAAAAGATATATTATTCAAACTTAAAATTAATAATATCATTTTTTGGGAAAAAAATTCAAAAGGTAAAAAATTTAATGAAAGTTAGTACTTTTGCTAAGAATATATTTTACATATTTTCTACTGTGCTTTATTAATTAGTTTTGGTGTGTTTTATTTAATTTTATAGCTAATAAACTAAGTTCTAGTGAAAATATGCATTTTGTGGCTAAAGTGGTGAAAATTGCATTTTATGGATTTTTTATGGTAAAAACTTCATATTTTGTAGGTTTAATGATTCAATCATCAAATGAAATGCATTGAGAAGATATTTGGATGATTGATGATGTGACGACCCCACTTCCCCCCTAAGGCGAAACAAAGGGTTGGCGGGCCGCCTGCCCAACTCTCGCCAGGACTCACGCAAGCATTCTAACCCAAAACCTTTCGAAGAATAACCTAATCTATTACAAAACAATTCCTCCGAAGAAGACCGTCACTAAAACCACATTAACTTCAGAGATAGCAGTGATTTAAAATAGCCAAACGACGGCTCCTAAACATTTCACGCGTTGCGAACTACGGAATAGAATCGTACCGTCCCAACTAAGAAAAAAAAATCATACAACAAAATACAACAATCAAGCCAAGCATCCAAATTAAGTTTTACACATTTTCCAGCTTCAAGTGGCAATCCAAAATAAAAGTACATTATCCAAATTTAGCACACTACAGCCCACACAAATAGTCATAGTATACAAATACATCCCAAAACGAAACATGGATAAGTTTCAAAGCTTTCAATTTCCAGAACCTGTCAAGGAAAACAAATAAACGTGGGGTGAGCTAAAACTCAGTGGTGCCCCAAAACATGCAGTCATGTAAATCAAACAGCGAGAAATAACTTAACCAAATTGAACAGTTAGGAAAGCGTATAACAGCACAAGGTAGGATACAGGGGCTCTCAGGAGCCATTTTCCTCGCTTGATCACCATTCATCGTAGTTGACCCTCCGTCAACTCTCACTACTTATAGTCCATGTAGATCCACTCATTTTAATCCTAACCCGTCACCGTTCTTACCCCTGTCCCGTGCCCGAACACCGACTAAGGACGCAGTATACTCGAGATATACCCGTAGATGATTGGTCGAGGGATTCACCCAACGACGTTATTGTAGTTAGATTCATGCGTCGAGGGATTCACCCAACGACGTAACTACATTTAGATTCATGGTAGTTGGATTCAGAAGTCGAGGGATTCACCCAACGACGCAACTACATTTAGATTCATGGATTCACGAGAAAATGATTCACGCAAGTCACCACTCGAACGGCTAGTGCGATAAAGTACACACTGCTCACTTCGATGGATCAAAAACTAGTTTTGCAAATTATCACATATTGAGTCAAGAAAGCACTTTAACCAAGTAAGCATAGAACAAGCAGGAACACTCACCAAGAGTGGAGTTCAGATATCCAGTTGGGAATCGAATTCCGCGTCCTCGCAATATCCTAAAAACCAAAATTTGAAACTATAAGTCTTCTATTCAATTTTTAAGCTTGTACGTATTGTGGATTATCTAATATTTTACTAGTTAACCTTCTCAAAATAATTTCAAAAATCTACTTGGGTTGAAGTTTGACAAAAGTAGAGAAAAATGTTTCGTATATTTTTTCCTGGAGAAACTTTTCCTTATAAAAGGGTAACTTGTATTATTTTCTTGAAATAAGTCGACAAACCACTTGATATCAGGGCTAGAAAGATACTTTGAAAGATTTCGTTAAAGTTACGGTACATGCAAAATTTGTCATTAAAACTATTTTACCTTAAATAAAGTTTCTTGCCGAGCAAGTTTCTATGCTTTTAACTAAATTATTAAAACTCGTATTTTGGAACTTTTTCTATAGTTAACTAGCCAAGAACAATTCTTAGAGAAAAGAAAAGAAGTAAAACAAAGCCTAGAGTTTTAGAAACTAGGGAAATCATTTTCTAAGGGCAATAAGGCTAGTTTAAGCTTAAAGGAAGAAATATCGAGTTGGTAAGGTTTAGAAAATCCCTACACGAAGTTTCTAACTTTAACATACAGTGCTAAGTTTTATCGTACCCTACTAGAGTGAAGATATATTTAAATAGCTTGCTTAAAACTTCCTCAAGTGCACAAGACCAAAACGGATTCCTTACGATTTCGATTTGTAAGCACGTAATATTTCAGATTTGTCAATATAACAAACTAACATTTCCATCAGAAATCTCACTAGGGCTTCGTCAATCATTAGCCCTAGGTTTCAATAGATTCATTTCAAATCAAGAATAAAATAAAATGACCAAGGCTTCGTCAATCATTAGCACTTGGTTTTTGGCAAGTTCATATCACATCTTAACTAAATCAAAAATGAAGGTAAGGCCTCCAAGAAATTTCAGCAATTAAATGTCATCACCCTTTAATGCTTATAAAATCATTCAAATGGCCAAGGCTTCATCAATCATTAGCCTTAGACAACCATCAATCACTTCCAACCACACTTCAATCAGGAATTCAAATCACAAATAAGCTAAATGTTCGATCCAAGTCAAAAATTCAGTTTCATAAAGAAACAGGACATTCAAGCAGGACAGCTACTTTGAGGAGTCACGGACAGCAGTACACATGGAGGAAAAATATGAAATTTCTACAGAACAAAGGTCCATGACTCTAGTTTCAAATGCCACTGACGGCACCTTAATCGGATTTTCCTACACCAAGATATAAGCATTTTACTGAGACTAGTCAGTGAAATCCGAAAATCTGGAAACTCATTATTCACTTGTGAAAAACTCCTTTTTCTCTTTTAAAACCATAAGACTTTTATTCAAACCATCCGTACATTTTAAGTATGACATTCATACCAGCATATACCAAGGCAAATAACGCTTAATTCCAGTAAATGGTTCAGCCAAGAAATCATATATATACTAATCTGTCATCAACTAAGCATAACAGTCATCAATCGGCAATTCAACGTACGATTACTTCCTTAATTCCCTTCATTTTAAGTACAAGTCTTTCATGCATGAAGAAATCAAGGCATTATACAATATTTTACAGCTTAGTTCAGAATTTTAGAACCAAAAATCGCAAAAGAAAACTGAAAAATTCTTTTCTTCTTCACTCGGCTACATTGGAAAAATTCCAGCAGCTTAGTCCATCTTTAAACCGAATTTTCCCCGGCTGAAACACTAAATTATGTACCCAAAGCTAACATGCAAGACTAATAAATAAAGTCACCATCAATTCCAGTTTAAAACAGGGTCGGTCACCAACAAAATATATCCAAAATTCCAGAATTAATTTCACTATTCGCAGATGACATGTATGCAGCAGATTTTTGTTTTCCCTTCAAATTTCTGGCTTATACACAACTAATTGATCTCATGCAGGGCTTAATCATCCAATATTTAGCTAGCTAAACACACAACCAAGAGAGTCAAGTACTTTTCTAGTAAATTTCATACTACAATATCCATACAATTCCCAAAACAACTCCATCGGCTAAGCTGGAAAATTGATTAAGCAGTCCAGCAACTTCTAATAAAAATTTCCAGCCATGCAACCGAAATCCTAGCCATAAAGTTCACATGCAACACCAAATAAAAGGCTATCTATCAAATTGGCTCAAGACTAAGCTCAGATCATCACAATCAAACAAACGAAAGCTGAAATTCCCAGCTCAAACTCACGGCAGTTCCAATTTCTTTTGAAACCAAATTTTCTGGTAACTTAATTCTTCCTCCAACCGTACACCTCTCACATGCATGCCTCTAAGCAACTTCATCAACCTATAAACATCTAGTCCAGGTCCAGAATTTACCTTAGTTTGGAGGTCAACACCCTCGGCTAGCTGCAAAAATGTTTTCCTCTCTCGTTAGTCCAGAAAATGCAGACCGCTAGCTGCCCCTCTCTCCCTTGCTCTGGCTTGCGGCTGGATAAAAGAAATTTGGTTCTCAGCCTTCACCAACTCACGGATGGAAGGAGAAATGAACCGCAAGTCACTCTCTTCCTCTCTAGTTTGCGGACAGAAAGGAAACGGATGAGGAGCTCGGCTCTCCCTCTCTCGGTTGGTCTCCAGTCGCGGCTCACAGCAGAATGGGAAGAAGATGGGAGGCTCGGCTCACTCTCTCTCTCTGTCGTTAATCACGAGGTGAGGAGTGGATATGGGGTGGAGTGTGGTCTGAGGTGAATTGTTGCAGAGGAGGTGGAATGGAGTTGCGGTAGTGGTTTGTGATATAGAAATGAGGAGGGAGAAAGGTGGTGCCGCGGTTTTGAGAAGGGGTTGAGTGTAGGAGTGGTAAAAGTTTTGCATTGGCCGGTTAGGGTGGTGGAGTTATAATGTTGTCCAGAAATTTTGATGGGTTTGCATGGTAATTTGTGAGGTAGTGGAGGGTATTTTGGACTTTTCACTTTTCCTTCTAATGACCACTTAAGCCCTTGATTCGAGCATAATCTCACGAATTATCCCTATGCGTGATTTAAACTCCTAATAGTGTACAAATCTCGCGAGGGTTTCGATTATCGAAATTTTTACGTCCTACGAGTACCTAGCATACTTAAACCATTTTTATCGAAGTTTATCGATTACAATTTAATATTAAGGTTCCTAGTAATTCCTAACATTATTACCTAATTATTTAAACTATTAAAATCAAGTTTGACCTTAATATATAAATTTAACATTCTTAATATTCGTTTATCCATTTATATCAAAACTTATTAACTTAATCATTATTAACGCTTAAGATTAGCTATCGGAATTCGAAGAAATTATTTGTTAAATCAATGAAATAATTTACCTTCGAAATATGAGTTTAATGTAACAAGGCTAGAAAATTTAATAGTTTAGCACAATTCTTTTATTTTGCACATAAAATTTATTTCTACGCACTTATCTAAAAACAATTGGATTAAATGCTAAAATCTATTAAAGAATTATAAATGCAAGTGAAATATGCACTAATATTTATATATATATTTTCAGGGTTCTCACAAATGATGGATTAAAGTGATGAAAATAAAATTTGAAGTGTAAAAGGAGAAATGCAATTTGAGGACAAAAGAATCAAGAAAAGTCAGCTTTGGCAACTGTTCGTATTTTGACTATATTTGGAGCTACACATATTGGATTGAGGTGATCATTATACCATTTTGAAGCTAAGAGAGATCTAAATTCAATATGAAAACATCAGAATCCAATTTAGCTGTTTTCTCAGTCAAAAAGTCGAAATACCAAATTTCAACACTGCTGTCCAAAGTTGAAAACAGGGGTTTGACCAGGTGATAGTATTTCGATCATATCACAGTCTACAAAACTCCGATTTGGATGATTCTTGAAGTATTTTAAAGCTAATTCGAAGGGCTACAACTTTTGTGTTTAGCACAAAAGCTAGTTCGACCTTCATCATAGATAAAATGCAGTTGAAGAGAGGCCAATTTCACAGAATTGAAAACGCGAGTTGACAAAACGCAACTACAAGCCGCGTTTTGTGTAGGCGCATTTTGTAGCCGAAATTCTGTAATTTGCTCAGCCATTTCTCTGTGTTCAGACTACTTTTTAGCTATAAGTTGCAAGGGAATTCAGTGCACATGCTTCAGAAGAGAAAAAGGCAGACAATATGGCTTATTTTCAAGTCAAAAACCTTTATTTTTGACTATCTTAATAAAAGTAGATTTGGAGAATCATAGCAGAAAATTTGGACTGGTGAGGAGAGGAGTTTTTCATCAGTTTATAAGCAGAGACATTTGGGAGGTCTGACATTATCATACGGGAGAAGTGTGGAGTTTGCAGAAATGTAGTTCTTCCATTTCCTTAGTGTAGGATTGTTTTAGCTAGTTAGTTCATTTTTCTTATATGTTAGCTACATGAAGAAGAAGCCGAAGGATGAAGAAGGCAAGGAGATGAACTCATGTGACAAGGGTTACATTCCTTCCAAACTTTTTATCCTTTGTACTTGATTCTATTGTTGGTTAATATACAGGTCTGGATTTTATGTTATTTATGTGTTTCTAAAGTTTATGCCTAGAGTATGGATGAACTTTCTATATTTTGTTAGTGATGTTTATTTGGTTATTTGGTGATATTATTTTGAGTAAGTTATTTATCACTTTTGATTTTCTAATCATAATTAACTAGCCATTAATTGTGATTATCTAAAGGTGTAAAATTTGCAATGAGAATTGAAATTTAACACTAGTTCAAAGAAGTGATAAACATAGAGAGTTCACTCACGAAAGTAAAGGTGCACCTATATGGGTTAAGTGACTTGTTTCATGTAATTTCATAGAAGAAATGAACTTGTAGTTAATTTTATACCACGAGAGTAGGTATGACTTAATTACAAATATAGTTGATTCACTACGAGAGTAGGTTTCACATACATTAGGAAATTACGCCATAACTAGTCAAGATAATAACATTCACTTAACCGATATTCTCATTTGCAAGAGTAGTAAGAAATTTCATATCTCTAGGAGTTTTCTAGTGTTATTTTTATAAATTTTATATTTGTGGTAGTCTAAATAATAAAGGATTTTTGAAAAACACCGGTAATTGCATTCTTCCCTGTGGGATAGACCCTTAATACCCTATACTCGCTCACGATTCGTATACTTGCGATAAATCGCGTGTGGGGTATTTAGAAATTTATAAATATAAAACTTGATTGTGGATGAGTTAAATTGATATGTATACCCCGCGCACGTCAAGTTTTTGGCGCCGTTGCCGGGAAAGGTTTATCAATATCGGTGCTAAGAGCAACTTTATTAATTTAGACAATTTTTCTTATTTTTGTTGTTTTTGTTGTGTCTTATATATTTTATGTCATTTTTAGTATTTTGTTGAGTCAATTTTTATTTTTTGTTTGCTTTTGTTTGAGTTTGTGTCTTTGAATCTATCCTTCTTAACTAATCTTGCTTTTGAGATTGTTTAAAAGTAATTTTAGGTAATGAGGACGGTAGGTCAATTTGGAGGACAATACTTGAGAAATGAAAGATTGACAATGGATGGTTACAAAGTGCAAAACTCCTTCAATAGAGGTAACCAAGAAATTACTGAAGGTATGTCTTTTGAAAATGGTTTGAAGTGCTTAAAGGCAAAATTTGATGTAATTATGTTACAAGTTCAAATGGATACAATTATGCATGAAATTGAGCAAAGGAGGAATGCTAATGCTTTTAACTCTTATCATATGATTTGTGACTTGTGTAAAGGTTATCATGCTGCTAATACATGTAGACAAGTACAAAATGTGGATTATTATGATGAATTAGAGCATTACAATTCTTGTTTTGATCAATATGGAGCTAATAGAAGCAATTCTTATGCTTATAGTTGGGATCATCAATGTACTTATAGTGATTCTTCATATTTTTATGATTACCAACCTGAATGTGTACAATATGAATTAAAACTATCTTGGGAGTTGGCAATAGAAAAAGTAATTAATGATCCTAAGCCAACTTGGGAGTTAGCTATAGAAAAATTAGCTAATGTGATTTCCGACTGTTTTGATAGGATTGAGGAAAGGATAGATGAATTAGCTTCTCACTTTGGTAAAATATATGAACAATTTAATGCATTGTGTGAAGTTATTTCTTTTAATAATTTACAAAATGATCCTAGCATGAATGGTGGGAATTTTATATGTGAAAATGGATTGCATTTTGAGGAAAATAATGAATCTCAATTGTGTTTCAATGAGAAAATGTCCATTTCACATGATAATATCTTTGGAACTAGCATTGAATCTCAAGAGGTGAGTTTTAATGACTTATTTTTCACCCCTCTTGAGGAGTGTATTGACAGTATAGGTTCTAAAAGTATTGTTGCCCAAGATACTCTCATGGCATCTCTTTTGGTAAATTCTCAAGTGGTGCATATTCAAGGTAATATCTATGAAACACTTGGGATAGGTAAGTCACTTCTATCACTCATATCATTCGATTGTGTGGCTTTTTTCGTTAAGCCACCTTTTAGTGATCCACCATGACCTAAAATGGTGGATTATTCATTAACAAAGCCTCCTTAAAAAGTGAGGCCAATTAGTCGAGCCAACGACTATAAACAAAAGCGCTTATTGGGAGACAACCCAATGTTTTGGCTAGTTATACTATTTTGGGGTGATTTTATATTTAAAGTATGAGTTTGAGTTATTTTGTTATTTTTTATTTGCAGGTATTGGAAATGGAAGCAAAAGTGACCAAATGAGGTGAAAATGTGAAATTTGATCAAGGAACTCAACCCCTCGATTTGAGTAATTTTTGTTTTTGATTTGTTAGAAGGGGTTAAAATACATGTTTTGATCATTTTACATGTGCGTGCATTGAGTAATTTAGCAAAAGAATGATCTAGGATGCATTTTGGGAAATTGGGGTACCATTAGTAATTATTCAAAAGTTGCATTTCTGCATAATTTCGCAGAGAAAACGCCTTTCTCGAAAACGCGCCATTTAGTTCGTTTTCATAGAAACAAGTTTTCAATTCTGCACCTGCACCAAAGAAAACGCGCCTCTAAAACGCGACTTGAAATCGCGTTTTTGAGGAAGTCGCGTTTTCCAGCCTGGTTCAAAACCAAAAACGCACAACGAAAACGTGACTTCAAGCCGCGTTTTCTCACTAAGCCGCGTTTTCAATGCTGCAAATTTTGTGAAGAAACGCGACTTCACAAAACACAGCTTGATGGCACGTTTTGATGAGTCGCGTTTTCGGAGCACGTTTTTTTAAAAAAAATGCAGTTTCCTTGATTCGCTTTTTCTTCTTTTCCTCATATATTTTCTTGTATCTTGAGTTGCTTATTGTGTATTTTATATAGGTACGTCACCAAACAAAGGCTTGAAGTTACAGATCGCCGTTTTGTTTTATTAAGCCTTTGTTATCACTTTTGTTTCTCATTTTCCATCTTTAGATTAATATTACTAATGGTTATCAAATGAAACTCTTGAAGCATGGGAAAAAAATGGACAACGTATTTTGAAGCTTCATATTCAATCACAACAATAGAGGAGTATTATTTTCTTTATCTTAATTTTTCTTTTTACACATTGAGGACAATATGCATGTTAAGTGTGACTTATTAGTTGCAAATATTGGACTTGTGTTAAAATTCAAAAATATTTCAATCCAAAATTGCAAAGTTGCCCAAAAAAATGTTTCAAATTTTTTATCAATTTATCTAAGGGGTAACAAGGTCCTTACCATTAGTAGTTCAAATTCCTTCTGCATTTGAGATAAATATATGTGATTTGGAAACTTCTTTTCTCATTTAACTTGGAAATGACTATTATGTGATTATAATTTTTGTACTTATAGGAAAGTATATCTTGTAAAGTGAAGAAAATTATGCCTATTTTTTTTTGTAAATTTAATGAAATTTCTTCTCTTTATTTGATTTTATAAGATAAGTGATAAATATGGTCAATAAGTGTAATACTCTTCTCATGATTATTCTTTTGAGAAAATTATTATTATCTTTGCTGTAAAAAAAAAAAGTGGAAAGAAAAAAAAGACGAAAAAAAAGAAAATAAGATTTGTTCTACTCCAATGATTCTTGTACTTAGTAACTGGGAGTTTTCATCTACAAATGTCGACTTTGGCGTTAAACGGTACTTGAATTAAGAGTATGCAAAACAACTTGAGTATGTGAAGTGTTGAGTAACCAGTGATCTTCATCTAAAAATGTCGATCCTCGCGTCAAAAGGTATTTTCACAACTTAAGTAATATTTAGCTATATTATATAAATAAATCCCTCTTTAAGTTAAATAATAAGATGATCATGGATTTAGGAAGCATTTTATTGACCATATGAGTTACTTGCTTGTAAAATTGGATAAGGATAAAAAATTGACTTGAATGTGTTATAATGGCGGTATAATTAGCTTTCCTTTACTTGATATTATGAGTACTTGAGTTTAATGGAGTGATTACATAACGGTTATTTACCTTGTTTTGAGAAAATGAAGTTGGCTTGAGCATATATAGTTATCTTCAAATATTTTGAATCATTGTTGGTTAGTATTTCTTATTGCTTGAGGACAAGCAATGGTTCAAGTGTGGGGGTATTTGATAAGAATATATTTTACATATTTTTTAGTGTGCTTTATTAATTAGTTTTGGTGTGTTTTATTTAATTTTATAGCTAATAAACTAAGTTCTAGTGGAAATATACATTTTGTGGCTAAAGTGGTGAAAATTGCATTTTATGAATTTTTTATGGTAAAAACTTCATATTTTATAGGTTTAATGATTCAATCATCAAATGAAGTGCATTGAAAATATATTTGGATGATTGATGATGGATTAAAGTGATGAAAATAAAATATGAAGTGTAAAAGGAGAAATGCAATTTGAGGACAAAAGAATCAAGAAAAGTCAGCTTTGGCAACTGTTCGTATTTTGACTGTATCTGGAGTTACACATATTGAATTGAGGTGATCTTTATACCATTTTGAACCTAAGAGATAGATCTAAATTCGGTATGAAGACATCAGAATCCAATTTAGCCGTTTTCTCAGTCAAAAAGTCGAAATACCAAATTTCAACACTGCTGTCCAAAGTTGAAAACAAGGGTTTGACAAGGTGATAGTATTTTGATCATATCACAGTCTACAAAACTCCGATTTGGATGATTCTTGAAGCATTTTAAAGATAATTCAAAGGGCTACAACTTTTGTGTTTTGCACAAAAGATAGTTCAGCCTCCATTATAGAGAAAATTGCAGTTGAAGCGAGGCTAATTTCACAGAATTGAAAACGCGAGTTGACAAAACGCGACTACAAGCCGCGTTTTGTGTAGGCGCGTTTTGTAGCCAAAATTCTGTAATTTGCTCAGCCATTTCTCTTGTGTTCAGACTACTTTTTAGCTATAATTTGCAAGGGAATTTGATGCACCTGCTTCAGAAGACAAAAGGGCAGACAATATGGTTTATTTTCAAGTAAAAAACCTTTGTTTTTGACTATCTTAATAAAAGTAGATTTGGAGAATCATAGCAGAAAATTTGGACTGGTGAGAAGAGGAGCTTTTCATCAGTTTATATACAGAGACATTTGGGAGGTCTGACATTATCATACGGGAGAAGTGTGGAGTTTGCAGAAATGTAGTTCTTCCATTTCCTTAGTGTAGGATAGCTTTAGCTAGTTAGTTCATCTTTCTTGTATGTTATCTACATGAAAAAGAAGATGAAGGATGAAGAAGGTAAGGAGATGAACTCATGTGATAAGGGTTACATTCCTTCCAAACTCTTTATCTTTTGTACTTGATTCTATTGTTGGTTAATATACAGGTCTGGATTTTATGTTATTTATGTGTTTCTAAAGTTTATGCCTAGAGTATGGATGAACTTTCTATATTTTGTTAGAGATGTTTATTTTGGTTATTTGGTGATATTATTTTGAGTAAGTTATTTATCACTTTTGATTTTTTAATCATAATTAACTGGCCATTAATTTTGATTATCTAAAGGTGTTAAATTTGCAATAAGAATTGAAATTTAACACTAGTTCAAAGAAGTGATAAACATAGGGAGTTCACTCACGAAAGTAGAGGTGCACCTATATGGGTTAAGTGACTTGTTTCATGTAATTTCATAGAAGAAATAAACTTGTAGTTAATTTCATAACCGCGAGAGTAGGTATAACTTAATTACAAGTATAGTTGATTCACTACAAGAGTAGGTTTTGACATACATTAGAAAATTACGCCATAACTAGTCAAGATAATAACATTCACTTAACCGGTATTCTCATTTGCAAGAGTAGTAAGAAATTTCGTATCTCTAGGAGATTTCTAGTATTATTTTCATAAATTTTATATTTGTGGTAGTTTAAATAATAAAGGAGTTTGAAAAACACCGGTAATTGCACTCTTCCCTGTGGGATCGACTCTTAATACCCTATACTCGCTCACGATTCGTATACTTACGATAAATCACGTGTGGGGTATTTAGGAATTTATAAATATAAAACTTGACTGTGGATGAGTTAAATTGATATGTATACCCCGCGCACGTCAACTTTCTTTTTTAAATATAACAAAATTAATTTTAAAAATTACTTTATTTATTTATGGGATATGAGATATTAATTTATGAAAATGAATATTTGATTTAATTGTGGACCCATACTATTACACCATGTGCAATTATACCATGTTTGGGTAGAATAAAATTGTTCCTAAATTGTGTAGATTTATAATAACAATTACAAGTTTAATAAAACCTGTATCTGACTTGTGAACAGGTTAGAAAATTGTGGGAGTTATGATAAAAGTTTTGTAGTGAATAATAGTAAAACAAGTAAATGTATACTTTGTGGCGACCCCACTTCCCCCTAAGGCGAACCAGAGGGTTGGCGGGCCGTTTGCCCAACTCTCGCCAGGACTCACGCAAGCACACTAACCCAAATCCTTCCGAAGATTAACCGCATCTATTACAAAAACGATTCTCCCGAAATAGACAATTACTAAGCCCACATTACCTCAAAGATAACAGTACTTTAAAATAGCCAGTCGACGGCCCCTAAACATCTCACGCGTTACATCCAAGGAATAAGGTCGTACAATTCCGGATATACAACTTCATACACCATAATTACAAACATACAAGCCAAACATTCGAATTAGGGTTTACACATTTTCCAGCTTCAAGTGGCAATCCAATGCCAAAAGTACGTTGTTTAAATTAAAGCACAATACAACCCAAAAGAGAAGCCATAATATTCATTTACATAAAAAAAAACATAGATAAGTTTCAAGGCTTTCAATTGCCAGAACCTGTCAAGAAAAACAAATAAACGTGAAGTGAGCTAAAGCTCAGTGGTGCCCCAAAACATGCAATTAAATAAAACAACTAACACGTATTGATTTCAACTGAAGTAAACAACTAGGAAAGCGCATAACAGTACAAAGTAGGATACGGGGGCTCTCAGGAGCCATTTTCCGCGCTTCATCAAAAGTCATCCGTAGTTGACCCTCCGTCAACTCTCACTACTTACGGTCCATGTAGAACTCCTTATTTTACTTAACTCCGGCCACCGATCATACCCCAGCTCCGGGCCCGCACGACAAGATAGATGAGAGCGGTAGTACTCGAGTATACCCCCTGGATAAACTAGTCGAGAGATTCACCCAACGACGTCACGAAATAAGAAAGCAGTAATATTCGAATATACCCTTTGGATAATTAGTCGAGGGATTCACCCAACGACGTCACGAAATAAGAAAGCAGTAATATTCGAATATACCCTTTGGATAATTAGTCGAGGGATTCACCCAACGACGACAAGATAGATGAGAGCGGTTGTACTCGAGTATACCCCCTGGATAAACTAGTCGAGGGATTCACCCAACGACGTCACGACATTTGAGGTATTCACGAAAACACTTCACACAAGTCACCACTCGAACGGCTAGTGTGATAAAGTACACACTGCTCACTTCGATGGATCAGAAATCATTTTTGGCAATTACCACATATCGAGTCAAGAAAGCACTTTAACCAAATAGGCATAGAACAAGCAGGGACACTCACCTAGGAGTGAAGCTCAAAGGTCAAGCTGGGAATCAAAATCCGCGTCCTCGCTAAACCCTAAAATACCAAATTTTAAAACTATAAGTTGGCTATACCAGCTCTAGGGTCACGTAGGGAAATTATTCGCATGTATGACTGGTTTATTTTCTTGAAACAAGTCGACAAACCATGTAGTATTAAAACTAGTAAAATACTTTATAAGGTTTCCTTAATATTACTTTTCTTGTAAAAGTGTTACTAGAACTAATTTACGTGAAGTAATGTTTCTTGCCGAGCAAGCTTTCTACGCTTTTAGCTAAAGTTAGTAAAGACTCACATTTTGTAACTTTTCCTATAAACAGCTAGCCAAGGACAAATCTTAAGAAAGAAAAGAATTAAAACAAGACTTAGGGTTTTAAAAGCTAGAAAAATTATTTTCTATAACTATTAAGGCTAGTTTAAGCTAAAGGAAACTTGTCAGGTTGGCAAAATTTAGGGCAAAATACTAAATACTGAATTTTATCGTTTAATACTAGCGTAAAAATATTTTTGATTAGCTTGATCAAAATTGCTTGAGTTCACAGGGTCGAAACGACTTTCACAATTTCGATTCCATTTCGAAATCACATTATGGCTCAAATTTGTCGACATGGCAAAATCACATTTCAAATAGCAAATCACTAGGGCTCCGTCAATCATTAGCCCTAGATTTCAACAGATTCATTTCTGATAGAAAAGTAAAACAAGTGACTAAGGCTTCGTCAATCATTAGCTCTTGGTTTTGGCAAGCTCATGTCACATCTCAACTTAATCAAAATAAACATAAGGCCTCCAAGCAATTCCAGCAGTTTAATTTCATCAAACTTTAACATTTATATAAAATCATTCAAATGGCCAAGGGTTTCATCAATCATTAGCCCTTAGCATCCAACAATTAGTTCTTATAGCAATAAAGCTAACATTTCAAGCGTTTAAAATCACTAACAGTTATATGAACATAAGGCAAGATTGGTAACAATATTTTGTCCAAGATTTCAACAAAATCTCATTACACGTAATCAAATGCAGATTAAACATTTCACATTAGTTATATTCCAAAATTATCCATTCCAATACCGATAATTTCATCGCAACATTACAGTCATGATAAAATCAAATTGTCACTCCGAAATGCACATGCAAGATCCTCTTAATATAGCTTAAAGTGAAATCAATGAACATAAGATATTTTACAGCTCGAAACAGCATTTTTAGAACTAAAATTCGCCAAAAGAAGTCTGGAAAATTCCTTTACTACCTCTATCAACTCGCTTGAAAATTTTCCAGGTCTACACTTCAACATTTTTGATTAAATCCTCCAAAATATCAAATGTTTCGTAGCTAAACAACTTACACAGCTTAAAATACACATTTTTCATGCATTTCAAAACCATTATACTCCAAGGAAAAATTCCAAATCACAAACCCTGGTCCTTCTAAGTACGTTTCAACCAACCACTTGAACAAATTCACCAAAAATTAAATTCTTGCAAAAACTACTCAAATGGCCAAGAGCTTCGTCAATCACTAGCTCTTGGTATCAAACAAACATTCCTTGCCATAAACAACAGAAATCTAACTCAAGTATAAAAGATAAGTCACGGCTAGCTTACATTCAAATAACTCTAGAAGTTCATACTTTCCTTTCTTTGATAATCAAGAAAAATTCTAGCAAATGTCAATTCAAGATGTCTATTAAATCTCCATCTCTTACTTGCTAAGTGCACTAAACTCTTATCATGCAAAAGAAAATTAGCCAACCACGAACTACTCTTAACGTCCAATACGAGAGTCTTAGCTAAAAATTCGAGAGAAACTAGTTAAATGTTCAACCCAAAACAAGAAGAAAAACCACAGCCAACTTGACTCCCAAATAACTCTAAAATTCAGATTTTTCTTCAATTTTTACTTAACAACATACAAAAAGGTGATTAGCAAGCTACAAGTAAATCTTAAACATTCCATATGAAAATCTTAGTTAAAATTCAAAGGAAAACTAATTAAAGGCTCAACCTCTTCTTTCAGCCGCAATTCAGCTTTCTTTTCTTTCTCTTTTTTTTTTTTATTAAACACGACTCATCTCAGCTTCATGCATGATCAAAATAATTAACTATCAATCAGCTTTGATCCAGTCCAAGTGCGGACATCATAAAAAAATCATCCAACCAGAAATTTCATTCCAACCCACTCGATTGACATGCATGCATCCAGATTTTGTTTTCCTTCAAATTTCTGGTTTACACACTACTAATAAATCTCATGCAGGGCTTAATCATCCAGTATTTAGTTAGCTAAACACGCAACCAAGTGAGAATCAAACACTTTCTAGCAAATTTCATACTAGAATACCCATACAATTCCCAAAACAACTCCATCGGCTAAGCTGGAAGATTAGTTTAGCAGTCCAGCAACTTCCAATTAAATTTTCCAGCCATGCAACCGAATTCCTGGCCATAAAGTTCACATGCAACACCAAATAAAGGCTATCTATCAGATTGGGTCCAAAACTAAGCTCAGATCATCACAAATTAACAAATTAAAACTGAAATTTCCAGCTCAAGCTCTCGACAACTTCAATTCCTTCTCAATCAGATTTTTTTGTGACTTAATCTATCATCTAACCACACAACCACCACATGCAAGCCTATAATCAACATCATCTACCCTTAAACAACTAATCTAGTTCCAGAAATTACCTCAGCTTGGAGTTCACACACACGGCTAGCAGTAGAAATTAATTTCCTCCCTCTCGGCAATCCAGAAATGCAGCCGGCTAGCTCTTCCTCTCCCTTGCTTCAACTTGCGACTAGGATGTAGATAATATGGCTCTCAATCTCTTCACCAGCTCACGGATAGAAGGTAAATGAACAGCTAGTCTCTCTCTTCCCTCTCTAGTTTACGGACAGAAAGAAAGAAAAATAAAAGGCTCGGCTCTTTCTCTCTTGCTCTATACTCTCAGCTCAGCTCACAGCAGCAAGGAGTAATAGAAGTGAGGTGTTGTGGTAATTTGTAAATAATATAGTGGAGTGTGGGGTAGTGGAATGTATATATATATTGAGGTGTTTTAAATGGAGCTCAGTCGGTACTAGGAATGGAAGGCAATCCGGCAGAGGTGAAGGTGTTTATGTTTTAGAGTTGGCCAATGGGCTTTGGTGGTTGCATGGCAAATCCGAGGTGGTGGAGGGCTAATTTGGTCCTTTCACATCTTATCCGAATTTCCACTTAAGTCATCATTCTTAATCTAATTCCACAATTTACCCCAAATGAAATTTGACTACTTACTAGTATACTATTCTTGCAAAAATTCAATTTTTGAGACTTTTACGTCTTAGGTATGCTAAGTGTACCTCTGATGGTTTTGTCTAAAATATATTGACTTTGTCTAGACGCTAAGGTTCTTGTTAACACTTAATTATTATAAACGCTTAAGATTAGCTATCGGAATACAAAGAATTTATTTTAAGACTATGAAATAATCTACCTCACGAGATGTTAATTTAACTTAAGAAAACCAAGTAATTTAATATTTTAGCACAATTATATTATTCGTAACCTAAACATTCTTTGTATTTTAGCACAAATATTTTAGCACAAATATTTTAGTATAATATTTTACACACTTATTTAAGATCAATTAATAATAGAATTTATTAAAAGTCTAAAATGCACATGCAACACATACATATGTATATATGTATATCTATAATTCAAGGTTCTCACATATTTTATTTTTTTTTTAGGAAATTAACTAAACAAGTTGCTTAGCACTAACATATGTTTAATTCATACCAATTATGGTATACACCATGTTTTTATTTGGTTCGTACAGTTTGTTTTATAAGTTTTAAATTTAAACGTTTAATTAATCTATGAATTGGTATATAATAATTCTAATGGCGAAAATGGAAATAATACATGCATGGTTTACACAAAAATTTTCTAGGGTTTCCGTCGACCCTTAACATTACTAACACTTAAAGTTAGCCAACAGAATTCAAAGGATTAATATTAAGGCGATAAAATAATTTACCTCAAGAAATATCCATTTATCTTGGCAAGAATCAAGTAATTTCAGTATTTTACACAATTACGTTATTTGTATCGTAAAAACTATTTTTACGTACTTATTTAAGAACAAGTAAAAATAAAAATGAAGTTTAGTAACAATCTAAAATGCAGGTGCAATACATATATTTTATATATATATATATATATATTATTTTTGCACTATTATATAATTTGTAACATGAGAATTGTTTTCACGTACTCAATTAAGAACAAGTATAAATAAAACTAGACTTTATTTAAGAATCAAAATGCAAATGAAATATGCATATAGATGAAGGTATGTATGTAGGCATTTTTTCGAGATTCTCACATACTTCAAATAAAATAAAGAAGAGGTGTAACCAAAAGTCAGCAATTGCCTTTTGGTTGTATCATGTGGGGTTAATTTAAGTGTTGTTTATGAACTTCTTGTAAAAAACAAAAAAGACTTGTTGGCGAGGTTAAAATCAGAGTGAGTGAGTGCTAGTTAGTGCTTAGTACAGGCTCCCCTATTCCCTCTCCCTGTGTCCTATATCGTTTGTTGAGTGCGTGTGTGAGTAGTACTTAAGTTCCATGGGTGTAACCAAAAGTCAGCAATTGCCTTTTGGTTGTATCTTGTGGGGTTAATTTAAGTGTTGTTTATGAATTTCTTGTAAAAAAAAAGGAAATAAAGAAGAAAGAATTTGTTAACAATGATACCGCATGAGTGATTTAGTGAATAACAAATTTCGAAGAAAGGAGATTAGAAAAAAGAAGCGCCACAACTGATTTGGAAAACAAATGCCGAAATAAAGCTATAGGGCTCTGGGCTCTTTAACTTGTTTAGTGTCAGTCTAACCCCAAAACACGACTGAACCGGAACAAAAAAATTGTGTATCGCTTCACTGTCATTTGTTGTGAATCTCTAACAAAGTCAGCCGACGTACAGTGACACTCCAGTGTTCAAAATCAATTGTCTTCTTCAACTGTGCAACTAAGGTTCGTTGGTTCTTTCTCGTTTGTTCTGGAGATTTTCTTTGTAATTAATTTTGCGGAAATGTGAATGTAAGCGTTGTGTAGAGAACGTGTTATTGGAAGTGTGTCATATTCCCCTGTCCGTCACGGGTTCTTTGGAGGGAAGGCAGCAGTTGAGAGTATCAATTCAGAAAGTGTATTGGTATGTCTTTATGTTGGGATTCTGTTTATGTTCTGTGTCAGATCTCATCATGGAAAATGCAAGAAGAAGACTGTAAGGATGAACCCGTCTTTTGTGTAACCTACATTGATTGTCAGAGAGGGAATCTTTACCCTATTGTGACGCGATTATCATGCGATCACATTTATCTGCAATAACATTGTGTACATCAGAAAATTGTTCGTCACCTATTATGGCATTGAATGAGTACCTTTATTCCTTATCTTAGGTTTGTAAGCTCATTTGCCATCATTCAATCGTATGGTTCAATCCCCTCTTCGTCGCGGGTTATTTGGAGGGAAGGCAGCAGTGGAGAGTGTCAATTGAGACATCGTATTCGTAAGTCTTTATTTTCTCATCATGCAAATGGAAGACCAAGAATGTAAGTATGAACCTTTGTTTTCTTTAACCTACATAGATTGTCAGCAAGGGAATTTTTTGGACGATTTTGAGGGGATTATCATGTAATGACATTTATATTCAATAACATTGTGTGGTTCAGATAATGTTCGTAACCTATGATGGCACTGAATGATTACCTGTATTGCTTAGTTTAGGTTTCTAAGCTCATTTTGCATCTTTCATTTGTGGTGTTCAATTCCAAAGTTTGGTGGAGACAATTTAGAAAGGAACAAAATTCATTATACCCGCATACCACAATTAGCAATAAAACATGGCTGCACCCCCTCACATGATGGCTCTATTTATTGGTTTCTTAGTTACCTAACGAGGTAGAATAAACATATTCAACCGCCAAATGATTTATCTATTAAATTCTTGTGATAATTGACACAGCATGTGCTTTGGGACGATTATCAGTTTGTATACTTTATGGAAATAGTAGTAGATTTCTTAATATGCTGTGTAGGCAAAGACATAATAATGTTTGCCTATTCAAAGAAACATTCAGCTACGTGACAGCCTCGATTCTGTGTTTGACCTTGCTAGCTTCACCCAGAAGGATATACTAGTAGCGAGGGCTGATTTGTTTTTCTAGTACCAAACATTGAATAGTACCTGTAGTTTCCATGCTTCAAATCTGAAACTGTGTTAGTTAAGGGCTGCTGCATAAGCGTGGCATTATATGTGATACCCCAACTTTTAGGATACTATTGTTGTTTAGCCTCAATGAGAATATTACGGTTTATTTATTTTATTGTTTTGTTTTACAGACTAGAAACCCTAAATTCTAGAAATAAAGTCTAATCAAAACCCTAGTTTCATTTGTGACTGACCGTTTTCTCAAATTTCTCATATTTCAACCGAAACCGTAAATTCAATTTATGGAATTGTAAAATCCCTCACGTTTTCTTAAAAATGCCCTTTTAATTGGAAATTATGATTTTATAATAGCCCTACCACCCAATCACCCCACAATAAGTGCAAATGAACATGAAAGTAAAGGTTTTCACTTTTCGTTTTCAAGTTGGAGCAAGTTAGGGTTTTCACGTTTTTCCGTAGGGTGATTTTTCGGTATGGAGTAAGGATCAAATTTGGTACTTAAGAGTGACTTTTAGGTGAGAAATAATATGTGATTAGAAGCAATGATAAAAAGTTAGTGAATAGAAAGTAAAAACCCTAGTACGTGTGATTTAAGGAAAAACGGTGCGAACCGACGTGTACCGTGCACTACCGATTGAACACCCCACTTGACTACCATTTCCTTACCAGCACATAACCTTGATATTGGTGTAAAATATCCCCCCCCCTCATAGCTATCCTCTTGGCCGAAATATTGGACTCAAAATGCAAGGAAAGAAAAAAAATTTTGGATGGTTTTGGTAGTGCCAAGTGTTGGTAATTTGTGGCTTTGACTAAACTTAATTTTCTTACCTTCTTATCTTGCAAATTAGCTCATTCTTCCTCATTTTTTTCTGGTTTGGCTGAGACAAGAGAGAGAGAAAGAGAGAGCAAGAGAAACAACCTTCTTTCATCTTGATTTGCACCATTTGAGTGAAAGAAACAAGATTCTAAACCGATTAACTTGTGAGTTGTGAACTTGGGAAGCTAAGGAAACCAAAAATTTCAAGAGGAGGTGAAGTATTACTCTTGCAAGCCCTTTTGTTGAGGTATAAGGTCTGACCCATGGCTTTGGTTCTTTTATTTTTGTTTAAGTTGTTATATAACTCATGTTTTGGTTAGATTAGTAGCTATACAAGTTGTTGTGATGATTTTGGGGTGATGTATGTAAGCTAGGGTTTGACTGATTTCCTTCTTATACTTGTTGTAGGAGTGGTATATGATGTATATAGGTTTGTATAAGAGGTTGTGGTAGTGATTGAATCAAGAAAATGAAGAGATTGCCCTTGAAATCCCAAAATTCCAGATTTCTGGAATTGTATGCTTCAGTTCTGTCCAGTTTCAGTGCCCTATGTTAGAAGCCGAATTAGGCATAGCATAAAACATGAAAGTTGTAGAGAATGATGTTTTTATAGATGCCTACAAAATTTCAGCCCAATCAGAGCAACGTAGCCTGTGGAAAGACCAAAATACCCTCACTGCCCTAGGATGCATCCAGTGATCTATTTTGGACAGTTCATCCAATTGACTGTATCTATTCACTATGATCCGTACTGATTTAGCCATTTTCCAAAACATGAAAGTTTTAGTACTTTGTTTTAGCTTTTCAACGCCCCCAAGAACGCCTTAAACGGACTTTGGTATCTTGAGATATGGCCATTTAAAGGTAGTACGGTTAACTGGTCCATTAGTTGGAATTTGGTTCTGTGAATTGGGAATTTGACTGGGTTACACTAGAAATTTGACTAAGTGATCTTCATAAAAGTTGTAGTCCCTTGTCTTAGCTTCGAAACGGTATAAGTTGTACCTCAATCTGATAAGCATAGCCTTGGATGTGTCCATTCCGTAAAAACACGTCAAATCTATCTTTTATTAAACTTCATTTCCGCACATGTCGTTAGCTTGATTTTTGTACTTGTATTACCTTGAGCCTATTGAACGGCTATTGTGATGAATTTATATTGTGTATGACTTTGGATTTGATTGAGAAAAATAATGAAGCCGTAAATGGCTGAAAAATTAGGTAAATACAAAGGGCATGCTGCCCAAATTTACGCTCGAGAACTAGAGAAATACACTTGCGATTTGGGTAAAATTGATAAATGAATATCACTTGAACCATCTAAGACTTTTGCTACTTTTGTTATCAAGGGTTATACGTTAGAACCCAGCCGAACTTGTACCCTTGAGAAATACAACCATGACTACTAGAAATTAGTTTTCCTTATATTTTCGACTCAAATGGCATTTCCAAGTATAAATGTTATAAAGTTATATAGTTTGAAAAGCGAGCGAGTGTTTCACGAATATCCTCTAAGTGAATTTCCATGTCTTGATTCTTATTGAACGAAACGTCTACGTTTCGAACCTTAGTTGACTTTTAAAGTTCTGAAACAGAGTTTTATCGCAGATTTGGACTCCGAACCCGGAGTACCACCTGAAAGTGACCAGTAAAGGCACTATATCTTTTGGTGAGTGCTTTTAAATACCGAATTGAACTTGATACTTGTATTTGATACGTGACCAATGTGATTACATGTTGTATACGTGAATTGTTAGGGCGAGAGTGTACTTTATCGCACTTGCCCTTACGTGACATATACTTGTTTATTGTTGCAATTGACTTGACATACTTGTTATGAGGTGCGCATTTCCTGGAATTCCAGAAACCCTGCGGCAAGTTACTCGAGTCGAGCCGGCAAGGGCTTAGTCGATTGGGTAACGAACCCTGGGTCTCTTGAGTGTCGAGTGGAGTGATATCTACTCGACTAATCGGTATACTCGAATATTAGCACCCGTGTTTATTAAGGATTTTGGGCCCAGTAGGGGGTGAATGGTGGACGGAGAGTAGTGTAAGTGGTGCTCTATTGGATTGGTTCCTTTACTTGAAAGTTGACGGAGTGTCAACTATTACGTGATCAAGCTCCTGGTGATGAAATGGGAATTTGGCTCCTGAGAGCCCTCCATATCCTTATACTTTGGAATAATTATTGCTTATTAGATTATTGTTTATTATGAAAAACTTTTACACTCGCTTATTTTGAGAATTGCTACTTGACGTGTTATTGCTCACTTTTATGAACTCTTCATGCTCGTTACTTTGCTATATCAAAAACTTGTACTTATAAATAATGGTCAATTTACTATTTGGAACCTCACTGGGCTTTTAGCTCATTCCACTCCATTTGTTTTCCTTACAGGGGTACGAGCGAGGTGTGAGATATGTAAAGACTAGCGTAAACTAGTTGTTTTTGACTTTTGACTTGTGCTCGCGCCATCACTTGATTAGGATGATTGTACTTGGATTGTATACACTTTGAACCCGTTTGGGGTATATAGAGACTTTGTATATTGATTGTGCATCGATGTAAATTATAAGTTTGAATTGTGTCGTTATTTATGGTCTATGGATGTATGCACGTGATACTAGTGAGTGAGTCCTGACGAGAACTGGGCAGGCGGTCCGCCGAACCCTTTGGTACGCCTTAGGGGGAGGTGGGGTCTTCACATTATAACTTGTTAAGACCATGTTCTGTATGAGCATAGGCAGCTGGGCAACCGCTTTGACAGTTCGCGTTACGTGTCTCGGGGTGATTGGTTTTTTAATGTTATAGGGAAAAGTGTCATGGAATGTTCCGAATAAATTTTGGAGACAATTGCGACATAGTATACAGTATGTTTGAATGGTAGATAACGTCCGGGCTACGAATAGAAATGGTGGAAGGAGAACCATCGAGCAGGTGGTATGTTGCCGTGCATGCCGAAGTTGAAGACAATGCTAACACATTAAAAATTGGAATTCAACAACGTATTGCAGAACAGAAAGGATAACAGGGCAGGGGGCTATAGGGAAGCATGTTGGTGAAGATAGGGGAAATCTAAATGCTGCATTTGAAGGTATTGATGATATAGATGTAGGTAGCACGGAGTTGGAAAGTACTAAAGAGGCAGAATCATTCTATATGATGTATGTAAGAACAACCGATTTTGGGGTGCGAAAAAGGTGCAAGAGAAAAGATAAGAAAGGGATTATCCGAGTCAGGTCTGGCTTTGTAATAAGGAAGGCGAAAGACTTGAAAAACACCTGAACATAGGCGATCGAATAAGGGAACCAAAGGCAGTAACAAGAGTGAACTGTCAAGCACGTTTGAAGATTCGATTAGATAAAGCGTAAGAGAAGTATGTTGTTGTAGAATTTGTTAGTGCACATTGCCATCGTTTGTGCAACCCTGAAAGTGTGAGTTTCATGAGGTCTCATAGAAAGGTTGGGAAGTCGGACCTACAACAGGCAGTAGTTATGCAACAAGCAGGCATAAAAACAAGTCACATTATGAGACTACTAGCTATATAAGCTGGAGGATACCACAATTTGGGATTCCATGAAACTGATATGTACAATGCACTAAATCGACAGAGACAGGTAGCAGTTGGTCATGGGGACAGCGATTCGGCAATTGCATTATTGTCAGGCAAGCAACGGGGTGATCCGAATTTATTTTTCAAATATTCTGTAGATGGCCATGGCCGTCTGAATCGCATGTTTTAGGCTGATTCAATGTGTAGAGACGACTATAGATGTTTTGGTGATGTGCTAGTGTTTGACAGCACGTATAATACGAACCAATACAAATTTCCATTGGTTGTGTTGTGTGAGGTTAACAATCACTACTCCACATGTATCTTTGCCTGTGCTTTGATCGTTAGTGAAAGAGATGAGGGATACGATTGGATTATAAGTACACTCTTAGAAGCGATGCATGGGAGGAACCGATAGCAGTTATAACAGATGGGGACAAGTCAATGCGAAAGTGCATTAAAATTTAATGTATATCTCAATCCATAACTTTTGATGATTACAAAACAATTGGAGGTTACTAATATTCTTTGAAAAGATTGTTTCAGGAATTGGAACAAAAATAAGGTCAAAGACTTGAAGCCAAAACAGGATCAAAGATTGACAAATTGCTGAAATTGCTATCGGACGCACAAAAGGATCATATCGGACGGCCGACAACCATTAAGTAACTTCAGACGCATGAAGAACTCACACTCGGACGTCCGAAGACAATAAGCCAAGTCTTCTATGATCACTGACCTCGATCGGACACACAATACCTCAGTACTGGACGTCCGAAAAATGTTGCGGTACTTCGGACGCAATACACTGAGAGCACCGGACGTCCAAAAGAAATGAAGAAAGATTTGCAATTTTACATTTTACCTTCGGACGTATATTGTGGAAGGACCAGACGTCCTAAGAATTTCAAGAAAATGTCTTGAACTCACTGTCTTCGTTCGGACGCAGAAAATCAGAGTATCGGACGTCCGACACCACAAACGGCTAGTTGACTGTTCAACTACTTTCTATCCGTTGGAAGTATTAATGAAGCACTTTCTTGATCTTGTATAAATAGAGTATGGTCAGAATCTTCAAATAACTTTTGCATACTAAAGATACAAAAGATCCAGAGTGATTTTAGTGAGAAAATACTCTTCAAGGAAGATTTGTAGTCTTAGTGGTGTGAGGTTCATTGTAAGTTTTTCATTTGTAAGTGAATCTTTCATGAGTGTAGTTCTGTGAGGGTTGTCTTGAGGGATAGTAAAACTTCCTAACTTGACCGAGTGGAGTTCGGAGCAAGGAGGAGGTAAACCTTCCTTTGTACACAAGAGTGATTGTAATTCATCAACTTGAAGAAACTTATTTGAATTAATCTACAAGCTCAAGAGGAGTTGGGTAGTTAATTGTCTGCTATTCTTTCTTTTTTATTTACTTATTGTAACGTTTGTGATCTTTACATTGTTTATCTCTTCCACTTGGTTGTCTTCGATCCTTACAATTGGTATCTGAGCTTGGTCTCCTAGAGATTAAGTTCAAGCGACTTAGGAGTAAAAATGACAATCAATAATGTCATGTTTTTTGAAGGACATTGTGTAATTAGACCACTTATGTTTAATGGGTCAAATTATATGAGTTGGAAAGAAAGAATGATTATATTTTTACAATCAATTGATATTGAATTGTGATTTATTATTAGTGAATGTCCATATGATACCTCTCTTATAGATGAAAATACTCATAAATCTAAACCAAACACTAGAAATGAACTGACTGCTGTGGATAGAGCTCATCTCACTTTAAATACAAAAATCATGAATGTGTTATATTGTGCTTTAGACTCAAATAAATCTATTAGAGTTAAGGGTTGCAAGTCAGCTAAATAAATTTGGGAAAATTGAAAGAAATTCATGAAGATAGTGAGAATGTTAGAGAACAAAAGAAATCTATCTTAGTTATTAAATATGAGTCGTTTAAAATGGAACCTCCTGAAAATATTGATCAAATATATTGTAGATTCACTGATCTCATTAAGGATTTAGAAGTGTTGGAAAAAGAATACTCTCTAGGTGAGAAAAATAGAAAAATTCTGAATACCTTATCCAAAGATTGGGAAAGTAAAGTGACTGCTATTGAAAAGGCTAAAGATTTGAGTATTATGCCTATTGAATCACTTATTAACTCTCTTATCTCTTATGAGTTGAAACTTAAGACTAAGGTACAAGAGGAAGAAGATGCAAAGGTAAGAAGGAGCATTGCTTTAAAGACATCTCAAAATGAAGATGATTCTGCTTTCCTAGATGAAGAAGTTGCGGAATCTGATGATAGTGATCTATCTCTCATCACAAAAAGTTTCAAAAGAATCCTCAACAAACGAAGGTTCAGAAAAGGAGGAAACATCAACTCATTCCCAAATCAGTTCAGCAATACAAGAAACAAAGGGAAGCAAGAGTTCAATAAAAAATAAACTGATAAATGCTTTGAATGCGGCCAATCTGGACACTACGTGAGTGAGTGTCCAATGAAGAAAAGGAACGGTGAAAGAAAATCAAGATTCAATAACTTTCAATTCACATGGAATGAGTGCAACTCCGATAGCGAAATTGAAGAGGAAGAAGAATCTGCTCAATTGACTTTCATGGCTATTGGAGATGATGAGATAACATCTTCTAACTCTCAATTTGAAAGTGATGATGAAATTGATGATGATCTTGAATCTTTCATTATAAAATTGCATGATAGTTTGAAAGAATCTTATGCTAGAAACAAGGAATTAAAACATAAAATTGGCTTTCTTTTTCAAGACAAGCACGCCTTTTTCAAGAAAACAAAAAACTGAAAACTGAAAGTGATTTCTTAAAAAAGAGTGAGACTGTTTTACACTTTGAACTTGATAGAAAAATAAGATTTTGTGAAATGTTCAAAAATGAACAAGGGAGTTTGAAAAGAAGAATGGATGATCTTAATCTGCTGCTTCAACATAAAAAACACAACTGCTTTCAAAATATTGATACAAAACCTCATTTTGACATACATGGAAAAAGGTTGAATTCTAGTGCAAATGAATTTACCATTCATAGAAGAAGGTAAGTTAGATTTGTTAAACCTGTTCATGTAAATAATCCTTTGATTATGTGTAATTTTTGTTGTCAAAAAGGTCACATGAAAAGTGATTGTTATGTGAGAAAGAACATGAGAAGAGGCATGAAATGCATGTAAATAGTTAGACATGATACTAAATCTAACAAGTAGGAGATATTTGTAAGATTGATGAGATTCTTGTTCATAATATTTTTTTTGTAATTCTCTTTTGATGTTTCTGATGCTTTGAACTGAATTTTTCTTGATATTTTTGAATATTACTGAATTTGTATTATGTCAAAAAAGGAGAGAAAAGAACAATTCTGATCTAATGATGATTTACTTTGTTAAAGTCTCTGTGATATGTTGGTACGTTGGTGATTGCTGAATTCTGGTAACATTTCTCTGTTTTTGTTTGGAATATTGGATTCTCTGCTATTGTAGCTGAATTTTGATATGAGATTTTTACTCTTATTTTATGATGACAAAAAGGGGGAGAAATGGATGCTGTGTAAGGGGGAGTTATTCTGAGATTATAAGTTTGAATGCAATAAGTGAGGGGGAGCTTTTTGCTCATATGCTCAATTTTTTTCTTTTCTCCATCCATTATTTTGTCATCATCAAAAAGGGGGATATTGTATATCTCAGTCCATAACTTTTGATGATTACAAAATAATTGGATGTTGCTAATATTCTTTGAAGAGATTGTTTCAGGAATTGGAACAAAAACAAGGTCAAAGACTTGAAACTAAAACAGGATCAAAGATTGACAAATTGCTGAAATTGCTGTCGGACGCACAAAAGGACCATATCGGACGGCCGACAACCATTGAGTAACTTCGGAGGCATGAAGAACTCACACTCGGACGTCCGAAGATAATAAGCCAAGTCTTTTATTATCACTGATCTCGATCGGACACACAATACCTCAGTACCAGACGTCCGACAAATGTTGCGGTACTTTGGACATAATACACTGAGAGCACCGGACGTCCGAAAAAAATGAAGAAGGATTTGCAAGTTTACATTTTACCTTCGGACGTATATTGTGGAAGAACCGGACGTCCTAAGAATCTCAAGAAAATGTCTTGAACTCACTGTCTTCATTCGGACGCAGAAAATCAAAGTACCGGACGTCCGACACCACTAACGGTTAGTTGACTGTTCAACTACTTTCTATCCGTTGGAAGTATTAATGAAGCACTTTCTTGATCTTGTATAAATAGAGTATGGTCAGAATCTTCAACTAACTTTTGCACACTGAAGATACAAAAGATCCAGAGTGATTTTAGTGAGAAAATACTCTTCAATGAAGATTTGTAGTCTTAGTGGTGTGAGGTTCATTGTAAGTTTTTCATTTGTGAGTGAATCTTTCATGAGTGTAGTTCTGTGAGGGTTGTCTTGAGGGATAGTAAAACTTCCTAACTTGACCGAGTGGAGTTCGGGGCAAGGAGGAGGTAAACCTTCCTTTGTACACAAGAGTGATTGTAATTCATCAACTTGAAGAAACTTATTTGAATTAATCTACAAGCTCAAGAGGAGTTGGGTAGTTAATTGGTTTGCTATTCTTTCTTTTTTATTTACTTATTGTAACGTTTGTGATCTTTACATTGTTTATCTCTTCCACTTGGTTGATTTCGATCCTTACATTTAATGCCGACAACTAAACATAGACTTTCCAGCTTCCATTTGGAAATGAATGCAGCCACAAATGTAAGGGAGAAAGAGTTCCTGGAGGCATTCAAGACCTGCATGTTTATAAATTGTATAGCATTAAATTTTGAAACGAGGTGGGCAGAGGTTGTGAGACGTTTTGGGTTTGAAGATAACGAACGGGTTAACAAGACGTACCGGACGAGGGAGTTGTGGGTTATGGTTTTCCTCAGAGGCAACTTTTTTAGCAGAGTGCGGAGTAGCTAACGGTGTGAGGAAATGCATCAAATCTTAAAATTACATCTCACCCCGAAATTGATATTTTTTGAGTGCCTTCAAACATATGACTTAGTCGTGGCCCGTTTGCGACATGAGGAGAGGCGTCAAAGGGCTGTGACAGAGCACAATACCCTTGTGCCAGCGACACATTTACATGCGCCGAAAAAACATGCTGGTGAAGTGTTTGCGAGGTCCACATTCGTTGTGGTACGGGAGGAAATGAAGAAGCAGGGGCTATTTTGTAGGATTAATGGAACAGATGATGGAATCACCGCTGTCCACTTCATGAAATATCCGTACAATTACTCGTATTATACTATGGTCTATAACAGGTCCACGAGACATATGAAGTGCTCCTGCTTGAAAATGAAAACACATGGGCTGCCTTGTTGTCATATGTTTGGTGCAATGCTATTCGAGGAACTCAAAAGGATCCCTCCAAACTGCATCATGAAGAGGTGGACTCGGCAGATAAAGGAAGGGATAATAAGTGACGAGGCGGTCCAAACAAGCAGCACGCACCTCATAGAGATGTCCAAGTATTCTACACTGGTTTCGGCCACAAATGATGTATGTAGGCATGCGTGCAAGTCATCGGACGGATTCACAAATGTATTGGAACTATTCCAGAATGAGTCAGTTCGAGCTACAGAGCTGGAATTCAAGAGGTACAGAGGTGAGGGATGTGCAGGTGTCTAGGGGACCAATGAAATAGTAGGTCAAAGGGATTCGGTTAAGGACCCCAAATTGATTGCATCACGAGTCCTGCGTCGTGAGAAACAGAGACAGGCAACAATATATGTGGCTTATTACTGGAACATCTCATGTATACTGCACTTCGGCACATACTCGAACTGTGTATACATAAATAGGCATGTATAACATATGTTACTTGCTATGGAATAGAAAAGGGTGAGTGTGGAGTTTAGTCCGATTTGTTTTGTTACTAATGTAGGGGAAGAGGAAGTGGGTCAAACACGTCATCAAAGCGCAGAGCCACAGACAACAATATTCGTCATGCAAACACTAGTTGCACCGCTCAATCACAACTAAGCAATACGGGGACGACATCCGCTGGCCGAATAATTGTGCCTAAAAAATTGGAGCACCAGGAAACAATGGAGCCGTTGTACGGATTCAGGTTGGAATGAATTCTATCTGCAACATATCAATTATGGTTTGAATACATCCCTCGCTACCTTTCCTACTAAGTTCTTTATATACAAAACCCATGTTCACGTCCCCCTAACTAATACGTACATCTTTTCGTCGAATGCTAATATAGTTGACAAGGTGTTGGCTTATTCTGTTAATCTTTGAAGTAAACTGCTGAAATGAACATAATATCACGAAAATTGGTGTTACGCATAATTTGTATAGTTTTGTGACACTAAGTGACACCGATAGAGTATTTGACGGACAAGACATTGTGTCCTTTAAATATTAGCCTATAACCCTGTGTACCCCTATTTGAGTGCGTGTGCTTACATGGTCCCTACAGCTGGTTACAGGACATGGATGTGGCAGAAGCAGTTGGCGTACGGCAAGGAAGTCAAAGGAATGGATAATTACTATAGTATCGTGCATTGGCGTGTTTGTTTACTGCATAATGAGTCGTTCGTGTCGCATTTCATGGCAATTTTTAACTGACCACCATTATTTGAATTGGATTAGGGTGGACCAGGCAGTGTGGATGGATTTTTCGGATACATCCTGCATTCACCATGCCCTTACTCGTATCAGGTATTCGTCCACATTATTATGTTTTTTGCTTTTTTGCGCATGCATTGGACAAATATGTAAGCATTCTGTAACTGTGTTCGATACGGGGTAATTTACATATTTTGTGGCCATGTTGGGCAGGTTGATCAACCACCAGCTGTACTTGCTGATGCCTTTGTACTAGTATTGACCGACATTGTTGATTGGTGAAGCATGTTCTTGTGGGTACATTGGATTGGCAGTTGCTTTTGTATTTGAATGTGCACCGTAAACTACTTCTTTGCGGTGGAAAAATAGGTCGGTTGTTGTGTACTGATGTGCGAACTCGATTGTACTTGTATACTACTGTTTCTGCTGGGTCACATGTAATGTTCGAAGTGCAACTATATGGTTCCTACATTTACAATTCGTTGTCAAGACAATTCATGTGGTTTGTAGTCTGGCTTCATCAAATTAATGTTGAACGGGATACATGTTCAGGTGTAATATTCACGTGCGAACTAAAGATTTTTTAGTTTGATTTGTTTTGACAACTCAGTCATTATGCACTTGCCATCTTTATTCACACCTGAATTAATTGCATATAAGCGAAACAAGTGAGTACTGGTTTGTTTAAAAGGGACCTGTGTTGCCCAAGTTTAACTGACAAGGGGTAATTAACGAATTTTGAAGGAGAGGCAGTGGAACCGTATTCTCATCTGTTAACTACAGTGACGTAAACAGAGGCACGGCTAAAATCGCTTGCAATTGCCAAGTGCTGCACCTGGTGTTCCCAATCTCCCAAATACGTTTAACGAGCTGTGCAAATACGGACTGAACCCATGAGATCGGGTTTAATGTGCATTTGTGTATGGCAAGAAATTGTACACCACACTAACTAACTTACTGACTTCATATTTCAAATAAACCTGAGTTCACAAAAATAATTGTCCTAGCCCACAAATGTAGCATGGCAATTGGACTATAACCGTAAAAGTGCCACTCCACCTTAATAAGGCAACACACATGTTTAGGTTATTTCGACGAATTTGAGGAATGAAATATTTACAAAGCAGGGGACAAGTACCGAAATTTAAAACCTGGTAGTCAATTGTCCAGACCTTTCGGTAACAAAACGGTCAATTGTGGGGGTTGTGTGTGTCATGGCATTAGATAATGCAAGTTGCCAACCTTTGCCAAATCGTGTGAATTCCAATAGTTGGCCAACACAATGACACCCATAGACACCACAGTTACTACCAAGAAGCACTTGTTGTACCACCGTAGCTTCCTGTACAACAACTGCTGCTTCTCTCCGCATTCTTGCATAACCATTCGCAGACCTTCATTCTCCTTCTCCAATTCTGCCATCCTACGCGTCAAACAGTGATTCGAGTTTATGACATGCACGTTCGTCGCCAGCAGAGCTGAATTTCCTTCCTTTAGTGTACATTTCTTCTCAGTTGCTAGCCTAGCGACTAATCTTCCCCTGTTGCAGCAGTTATCAACATCGACCCACCTGAAAATAGAGTATCTATGTGGCTGAATTGAAAGGGGATTTGTGGCCCCTCCAATAAAATGTGCAACATAGATGAGCTATTTATAAAATTTATGTGAAAACAGGGAACAAATCGGGTAATTGCTGCATGCTGCAAATCTACGGCCTGGGTTGCCACGCGTGAAAGAAGTTTGTATACGGGCCACCAATCGGCACTGACATCGCAGCTCTGATGTCAAACAGTGATTCGAGTTTATGACATGCACATAAGTCGAATGCAGAGCTAAATTTCATTCCTTTAGTGTACATTTCTTCTTAGCCGCTAGCCTAGCGACTGATATTCCCCTGTTGCAGCAGCTATCAACATCGACCCACCTGAAAATAGAGTATCTGTGTGGCTGAATTGAAAGGGGATTTCTGGCCCCTCCAATATAATGTGCAACATAGATGAGCTATTTATAAAATTTATGTGAAAACAGGGAACAAATCGGGTAATTGCTGCATGCTGCAAATCTACGGCTTGGGTTGCCATGCGTGAAAGAAGTTTGTATACGGGCCACCAATCCGCACTGACATCGCAGCTCCGATGTCGCGGTGGAGTCTTCACTTGCAGCTGCAAATGTCGCCATGTGAATTGTAGCTGTGGTTGACAATGAATGGGGGTTGAGTACCAAGAAATTGGTACTTCCTTTGTACAAGTGTAGAGATGTTGCCCAAATCCAAGTGTTAAGTTGTGATGGAATATTTACTTCGTCAACAGGAGGATAGATACAAGAGGGAGAGAGGAAGAAAGGAGACGAAAAAAGAGTGAGAGAGAGAGAGAAAAAGAGAAGGGACGAGACTGTGGCAGTGGCGACGGTGGTGGTGAGAAAGAGAAGAAAGTAAAGGAAGACGAGGAAGAAGAGAGGAGAGGGAAAGAGGAACAAATTAGAGGGAAGAAAGAGAGAGAGAGAGAGAGAGAGAGAGAGAAGGGAGTAGGATGGTGGTGGGATGGAGAAGAAAGGGGAGGAATGAGATAGAAAAGATCGAAGAGAGATAAAATTGAAGAAAATAGGAGGAGAAAGAAAGAAAGGGAGAGAGAGAGAAAGAGAGGGGGTGGCGGTGGCGGTGGGTGGTGGCTCGAGTGGTGGTGGGAGGGGGAAGAAATGGTAGGAAAAAGAGGAGAGGGAAAGATGAAGAAATAATGGGGAGAGAGAGAGAAAGAGAGAGAGAGAGAGGGAGGGAAATGGCGCCAATTGTTGTGGGAGTGGCAGTGACAGTGGGTAGTAGGTGGTGGTAGGCAGAAGAAATGTGTTGGGATAAAATAAAAGGGAGGAAGGATAGGGAGAAGAGAGAAGCGTGAAAGAGGAAGAAAGAATAGAAAGAGAGAAAGAAAGAGAGAGAGACCACTGTAAACAGAAAGAGAGGGAGAGAGAAGAGAAAGGGGGTGGCAGTGGGTGGTTCAAATTTTTATAAAATTTCTCAAATAATTCTTAAATTCTTAAAAAATCCTAAAATACTACCATAAAACCAACTCTTTATGCCTTTCCTCCGTTATAAGAACAGAGTTCCCATTTTTCCATAAACAAATAAATTTATCGGAAAAAACAAAAAATATAGCAGCATAGTGTTTTGATAAAACACCAGCTTTATATGGCTTTCCTCCATTATAAGAACATAGTACCCATTTTCGAAAAAAAAATTATTTATCGGATCACAGAAAATTAAACCCGTTTCCCTGTATACCATTTGCGTAGAATGTCTTCCAATGTGCCAATGAATAAGATCTTCTCATCAAAAAAGTAAGTGTGTAATGACTGATAATTATCTTCTCTTGGATTCTCTACCAAGTGATCTGCTATAACTTGTCATTTGATTGCCTTTTGGGTTGTGAAAACAATATCAAATTCAGAGAGGATCATCTGCCAGTTAGCCATACGTCTTGTCGGAATCGATTTTCCTAATAAATATTTCAAAGGATCGGAATGGGAAATAAAGTAAGTAGTGTGACTGAACAAATAGTGCTTCAACTTTTGAGTTGCCCAAACTAAAGTATAACAACTTTTCTCAAGAAAAGAATAATTAGCTTCATAAGGTGTAAACTTCTTGTTGAGATAATAAATGACTTGTTTCTTCTTTCCGAAATTATCATGTTATCCCAGAACAAATCCTATGGACTCATCAACTACAGGCAGGTACATAATTAGAGGTTGTCCCGGCTTGCACGGCACTAAAATCGGAATGTTCAACAAATAATTCTTAATTTTATCAAAAGTCAGTTGACATTCCTCATTCCAGTGCATTAGTGCATTTTTTTTCATTAATTTGAACAAAGAGTCACATATGGAAATCAATTGTGCAATGAACATGTAAATAAAATTGAGATTTTCAAAAAAAAAACTTTTCACTTTCCTTTGAATCCTAGGAACATGCATATTTCGAATTGCTTTAATCTTGGTTGGATCTATCTCTATGCCTTTTTGCTACCAATGAACCTAATAATTTACCAATAAAAGCCCCAAAAACACATTTTGCAGGATTTAATTTCAAGTTGTATTTTCTCAACCTTTTAAAAACTTCTTTATATCAATGAAATGATCTTCAACTTTCTTCAATTTAATTATAATATCGTCCACATAAACTTTCATCTGTTTATGAATCATATTATGGAATAAGGTAGTCATGGTTCGTTGGTAAGTGGTTCCAACATTTTTCAAATCAAAAGGTGTCACTTGATAGTAGAATGTTTCCCAAGGAGTGATAAAAGCAATTTTCTCTCTATATTCTTCTGCTATTAGAATCTAATGATATCCAACGAAACAGTCACCAAAGGATTCAATCTCATGTCCAGCAATATTGTTGAAAAGAATGTAAATGTTTGGTAAAGGAAAATTGTGTTTCGGGTTTGCCTTATTAAGATCCCTATATTCAACACATACTCGCACTTCCTCACTCTTTTTCGGAACAAGTACTAGAATTGAAAATTAAATAGTTAATGAGAGACCATGATAATATTAGCATTAAACTGTTTCCCAATTTGTTCTTTTATTTTGAGGCTCATACCCAGTTTAAACTTGTAAGGCCTCTGCTTGACTGGTGAAAAATTTGAGTCAGTTGGCAATCTATGGACCACTATATCTATCGAAATTTCAGGCATATCATCATACGACCATGCAAATATATCTTGAAATAAAGTTAAGAATTCAATCATCTCTTTTCTCTGCCTTTTATTCAAATGAACACTGATTTTGATTTCTCTAAGCTTTGTCTTAGTGCCAACGTTAATAATTTCTGTCTCTTCTAAGTTCGATTTGGATTTTTCCTCATATTGTTCAAGAATCTTTAAAATAGACTCACATTTTTTCTCACTATCATTCTCGTTTTGAATTTCAGATTCCATAATTTCAAATTCGTGGGAGATATTGAGATTGCAATCATTAAATTCCAGAATGATGATATTCGAAGGGTCAAAAAATTTTATTTTTGGTAATTTGAAAATAAAACAAACATGTATAATGAAAAAATAGAATATAATAGAAAAATGAACAGATACCTTCCATTTCATTGAATTTAAAAGTGTAGATAGACATTAAACAAATGACAACTAATTCGCAAAGCAAACGTCTGTTGAAAACACATCTTCACTAAAACTGTGCGGTGGAACTTAAACAAAAAACACATATTAATATGATATTGAAAGAAAATAAATGACAAAAGTAGTTCTCATCTAAGGTTTTATCTATACATGGGTTCCAGCCAAAAACAATCTAAATTTATCAAAATTCTCTTCAGAAAGGAAGATAGTCAGCGATCCAGTTTTGCATAACTTCTTCGAAAATTGTTGGAAACTCCAAACTCTTTGACAGTTCACCGTCGTAAGTAGCTCCCATGAACAACTAGGATAAACTCACCTCAACCTCATGATTGGGTTCTCTTCATCTAATTCAAATAGAATTATCCTCGACGAACAAGAAAAAATGTAGTGCAATAGTCGAATGCTCATGACAATTTGCTTCCCTTCCTTTTCTACTCTCTTGTAAGCTTGCATTTCCCTTTTATCTTTAACTGTCGTTTGAAATCCTAACCCAAATGTGTTTTTTTGCATCGAAAGCTCTATCGGCTGTAAGATTTCTTGTAGATTCTGCCCAAGACCTTTGCCTATCTCATATCTTTCTCAGATAATCTCTTTAGCCATCATAACACAAGCTCCTAGCAGATTCAGTTTCATCAATAGCTTCTCTTTAGATATCCATCCTACTAAAACAATGTCAGCAATATAATGAAGCTAAACTAAAGTCTTTCTGCTACTTTCCCCTTTTGATCCAGAATTAACAATCATAGTACAGTCATCTTTAACGAATACAATGATCAGTTGGTTATTCACAACAAATCTCAATATCTGATGGAGAGAGGATGGTACTGAGCTAGAGGCGTGAATCCAGGATCATCCAAACAAAAGATTGTATACACTTGAAAGGTCCATAACTTGACAAGTGATTTGAAATTGAGTAGGCCCCATCTCCAGCACTAAGTCAACGTTACCCATAGATTCCCTTTTTGCACCATCGAATCCTCTTACAATAGTTGTTGATGGATGATCCCAACTTTGTAAGCGTATTCTATGGGCAAATGTTTAAAACTGAACTATTATCTATCAAGATCTTGGGTAGTAACTTTCCATTACAATGCACTGATATATACAATGGTCTATTATGTCCGATTCCTTGCAGAGTCAAATTGTCATCAGAGAAAGTGATGTAGTTGGCAACCAGAACATTTTCAGTGATGTGGGAGAATTTCTCAATAGGAAAACTTTTCGACACTTGAGTTTTCACTCAAGATCTTAATCAATATCTCTCTATGTGACTCGGAAGTAAAAAGAAAATCCAAAATAGAGATTTAATCGGACATTTTATCCAACTGTTCTATAATCTTATACTCACTCCTCTTTAGTCGTTTCAAGAAATCCAGTGTTTCTTTTTCAGTCACAGATATTTTTTGTGACGGGATATCCTTCCTGGCTTTTAGTTGAGTATGAACTTCAAAATCGGTCACAACTCTCCCAAATCTAGTGATAGTAGTTACCTCCTCTTTCGATATCTCCTTATCTCCAATTAACATGGTAGGCTCATCATAGCTTCACGGCACTTCTTGTAAATTATGAACAGACGATTGTTCCGAAAATTCAAGTACAACAGGCTCAAAAGGCGGCAAATCTATGATAAAAGGTTCTTTGATATTCCCAATTTTAGAAGGTTCCTCTTCTAACACGAACAGTTTCTTAGTTATCCCAATTATTTCAGCCTTATCTACAATATATTGAACAAGTTCCTCAAACTCCTCATGAACGGTGATGGTTTCAACAGTACATTTATGTTTCGGGAGGGGGTTTTTACTGACATTCAGCCCTTGTTCGTCTCTTCTTTTTAAAACTATATCACTAGCATCAATCATGTTTTGAATTTTATACTTTAGACATCAATTGATAATTGAGTGACCAAAACTCCCAAAATGATAAGCGTAAATAGTCTAAGGATCGTAATCAATAGAAAAGCCCCTAAGATAAATCTTGGGAGGCATAACTTCAATCTTAACAACAGCTCTAAGTTGTTCGTACAGTTGGTCAATGGATCATCCTGAATTGGTGAATGTTCGAAATTGATTTTGAATTTGGATTCCACTAACTTGGGGAGAATGGTGATTTGGTTGATATCGGGAAGCAGGTCTTGTATTATAGAGAGGACAAGGACGACTTTATAAGGTAGGTTGAAAAGTTTGGAATGGTATGGATGTATTCGTGTAGTTTGATTGAGGATAAGGAGAGTTGATAGTGGTGTGATAAACAAGTCAGGGATTTGAGTAGTGTAGATAAAAACATGAGTATGTAAGGTGATTTTAAAATTTTGGTTTGAAAGAGGGGCCTTGATCCCACACAAAAGCAATGTTTTCTTCTTTTTTCTTAAATTGGGGGTTCTTTCAGCTATTGTTTCGACTTTGCAGCGCCTCCAAATGTACTTTTGAAGCCAATAGATTGATAATTTTTTTCTAATTTTACAAACTCATCATATTTTTCAAGTTTGTTGATGATACCCGTAAATGAACTCCTAGTGATGCGAAAGATCTCTTCAAAATATAGCGGATTATAGGTCTTAACAAACGTGCAGACAATCTCCTCTTTAATCATAGGGGGCTCCATCTTAGCAGCCAATTTTCTCCATCATTTTGTATATGTCTTGTGATCCTCTGAGAGTTTTCTCTTAGTTCTTTTGAGTATCATTCGTGTTGGTGCAAGCTCACAGTTATACTCATATTATCTTATAAAAACTGTAGATAGATCCAACCAAATTTTGATTTTTTCAGGTTTCAAATTAGAATACCAATTCAGAGCGTCACCCTCCAAACTTTCAGGAAATAATCGTATTGACAAGCTTTCATCATCCATAGGTTTACCAAGTTTGTTAGCAAACATTTTAAGATGCATTTTGGGATTTTCGGTTCCATCATACTTACTAAATTTTGGAGTTTTAAAGACCAAAAGCAGTTGCATATCAGGAAAGAAACACAACTCATCATAAGCCAAACCTCCATACTTGTTCAATCTTTGATTTTTCTTCATGAACTCGTTAAATCGATCTAATTTCTTCAGAAAATTCTTGTCAATAGGAGTAGTGTGTTCATCCATTCCTATCTTTCCTTGAAAAGTGGTGTCCAACATAAACAGTTCCGTGGTGGGGGATTGGGGTCCTTGAGAATTAGGTGAAATAGTTGGATTGATCTGTGGATAATTTTTAAGAATTTAGGTATTAGTTGGGTTAACCAATATATTGTTTGGATGCATGTGTGAAAAACTAGGATTGAAGTAGATGAAGACACCCTCTTGGGGATTTGTAAAAGGTAAAACGAATGTGGTTCAAATGGTGGACATATAAATTGGTTGGGGTTCTAGCTTAGGTTGATTGTCATCATCAGGTATATGGTTAGTTTGGACACCACTGTGGCGGTTTGAAACCAATTGATCAATCATGCATCTTTGCGCTGGCATTTCTACACTTAATTCATTGAATTTGTTTAATACTTCACTCAATTGGACCCCTAAATATGCGACATCTGATGAGGTACTCATTGCAGATCTTTCCAATGATTTCGAGTGTGAACTCATGCTTACATAGTTTCTCAAGTCTCTGCAGCGTGACCTTATAATGATGGAACTTCTATGTGTAGTTATGTTTGAAAGTACATGGATAAAAATATCTACTTAAAAGTTCCTTCTTTAATTAAATTGCTTCAATTTATTCAAAAAAAAGAAAAGAAAAGGACACGAATTAGTGAATGTTTAAAAAATTCGGATGTATATCCTATGAGAGTGCCCTTTTTATGCCAAGGGTTGGCCTAATATGATGCAACACTTTTGAAGTGAGCTCGCTCATCAAACTTGTTTATCAATATTAATTTTGCAAAAGATGAAACTCATTTCATTGCCACATTTGTGAAACTCATGTACATCATCTACATCATTTCTCGAAAACGATTTCGTACAAAGTCATTAAATTTTTCAACCTATCTATTATAGCATCTTTTGACTTTCTAGAATAGGGATTCCTCATGTGTTCAACTTGATTATATAATTTTTCAAATTTTCTCTTCAACTTTTGGTGTTTTTCTCGCATTTCCTCATATGACTTTTTGTTCTTCTCCGTCAGATCTTTGTTGACTTCTACAGATTGCTTCAATTGTACATTCTCTCTATCTTTTGCCTCAATGATAGTCATCAGCCTTTTCACTTTCTCGGATTTCTCTTTTTGCGGCTTTTGCGTACCAAAATCTCTGAGACAATGTTCGTATTGTGGATTGACCAAAGCCATTTGTGTAGAGTCTGAAATGTAGGCAATATTCTCATCATTGGACAACATGCCCCAAGCCTCAATAATTGGTACCTTCATTGGGATTTCGTTCAGACAGATTTTCTTATCAAAATTGATGGTAAATTCGATCAAATCGAGTGTAGGTGGCGATCATTGAACACATCCTAACTGCCTAAGAAATGTTTTTGGAGTATAAGTCATGATGTCTTGAGTTCCTAACAATGGGATAAAATCTAATGACTTGGTGCGAAGAACTTGTTTGATACAGTCAGTCCAATCCGAAACACACCTAATCCTTTGATCTGGTAATGTTCTTAAGAAATCCAAGTACTCTAATGCATTTCTCGACAGACTATAATAATAAGAAAGACACATAATCAGTTTGTAAGTTAAAACAGAAGAAATTCTGGAACATTCAGGAAAACTGGAACTGAATCCTAAAACAACATATTTACTTGGCAGCTATGCGAGAAGTTTCAAGAACTTCTCTAAATACAATTTTTTGTTTGGTCTATTCTAGGCTTGTCAAAAAATGGAGGTTTAATGAGCACTTTGACTTGAGAAGCAGTTCTCGCTCGCGATAATGCAACATAGAGCTGCCCATGGGAAAACACTGGTTCCTTCAAATAGATACCAACATAATCAAGTGTTTGTCCTTGAGCTTTGTTTATTGTCATGGCAAAGCACAAGCGAATTGGAAACTGAGTCCTTGTATATGGAATAGGATATTGTTCATCAGTTGGAGGTTGTAAGGGAATTCTATGGATGAAGACATCTTTTCCAGCAAAATCTCCTACAGCTATTTGAGCATGAATGACATGTTTGCTCAAACTTTTACAAATTAATCTTGTTCCATTGCAAAGACCCTTAGTAGGGTCGAGGTTTCTAAGCAATATCACAGGAACACCAGGTTTCAAGATTAGTTTATAGAGTGGAAGGCCACTGGGAGATAAGGAGTTTAAAAAATCTTCATATTGAACTTGGTTGTTTGGATTCAAAGCTCGATCAAAACTCAGATATTCTACTGCTATACCTGGAAATTTTTCAATTAAGAAATCATTCACTTCATCCACAAAATGATTCTTTGTGGTGAGGATTGCTCGATTTAATGGCAAGGCAGAATTTTCTGATCTATATTGAATGTGGGGATAAACCACATCTATCAGATCATGAAGTGATGCATTCTGTGAACCGTTGTTAACCAAAATAGAAGAAGGCAGTTGTATGAGACTGTCATCTTCAGCTTGGTCAGTGCCATCACCAACCCTTAATAAGTAATCAGTGAATGAGGGATCAAATCGAGCCCTCATGTTTTGTGTGAGCTCTAATTTTTCAAGAGCTGGCCAGATAGGGGAATTAATCAAAGAAGTAGCAATGGTTTCAGATTGGTTTCCCTTACGAACCACTGGTAAGGTTTGCCTGAAATCACCCCCAAGAACAATTACTTTCCCACCAAAGATCTTATCCGAATTCATAAGATCTCTAAGAAAATCATTTAAAGCTTCAATCGCATATCTCTTGCACATTGGAGCCTCATCCCAAATAACTAATTTGCATTCCTTAATCATACTTGCTAAACTGCTTTGTTTACTAATTTTGCATGCTCTACCCTCTGAGGTATCAATTGGTATTTTAAACTGACAGTGAGCGGTTCTACCTCCAGGTAGTATTGATGCAGTAATACTTGATGTGGCTGTCGCTAATGCTATATAGCCCTTTGACCTAATATCAGCTAATAACGCTCTATAAAGAAAAGATTTTCCAGTTCCACCAGGGCCATCAACAAAAAATGCACCACTCTTATTTTCATAAACTCTTTTAGATATAACTTCAAATGCATGCCTTTGGTTCTGATTAAGCAAAGAAATCGCATTTAAGTCCTCTTCAAGGACTTTTATGTTTTTTTCAGCCAATACATCTCTTGTTTGGTTCTCTACATCTGAGAATGAGAAATTATTAGGAAGTAAGCCAAATGAAGCTATATTTTTTCCCATTGACTGCAGAAAACCATTTATTTGCTCTAAAACTTTTCGTTTGATTTCTCTAGGAGACAAATCAGTATTTCTCATGAAATCTTCGGACATGACAGCCTCAAATTGTGTCCATAGATGTTTGGGGTCATTAGGACAGGAATAAACTAATAGCATAGCAAAAAGCCGTCTCATTTCATAAGGCATATGAAAAAGAGACGCTTCTTGTAGACAAATTTCCTGGCTGTTATCATCCTCAAGTAGGCCACGTAAAAGAGCTGCCTCACGAAAGGTGGTAACTTGCACTCCATTGTGAGTCATTAAGTCTTCAAAAGACTTCGGAGCACGGACTTTAGACAAAAGAAGTCTAAGGTAATATCTTTCTCCCTCAGATGGATGAGCTGTATTTATTCGGCCTATAGAATCTCCCTTATCTCTAATTTTCCAGCGTTTTTCATCAGCTAACCAGACAAAATGGTCTGGAAATTGAGCATATGTGCAATTTAGTTCTTGTGCAACTGAATCTGTTCTATTCATATAGAAAAATTCAGTCAACATTGTCTTCCTATTTCTTGGGTTTTGACTATGTTATTTAAATTTTCATGCTTCTTGAAGTGAATTGGCTGAAAATTTGGAAGATGCAATTGTAGGTGAATGATAGCTGGTTTAATTTCTCCCATGGAAAATCAAAATAGTCTCCAAACAACCTTAGGCGGCGAAACCCACCGAGCTGCCTGATATTGCTGAATTTCATCAATCTGATTGGTTGGATTATCAGAATTGATATGGAAACTGATTCGATCATGTCCTTTGCAGATATACTTGTAAATATATTTGATAGCTTGAATTGTTGAGCAGATCTCAACATTAATGTGGCAATTGAATTTAGCAAGTAAATATGCATTATGAGGAACGACCCATCTATTATCAAGTTTTTGTTTTCTGACTTTAATTTTAACACCATTGTTTCTTCTTCGATATTTTGGATAGGAATCTAGCGTCTGAATTGTTTACTCAGAAATATCTTTTGGATAAGAATTTTTGCAGCAGCCATCCTTAGTCATGCAAACATTTGATGGGTTCAACACACCACAAGGGCCGTGCATCATGTATTTTTTAACCATTCTGTACAGGTGTGGATATTTTATTTTATCTGGAATTTCTGCACTGACAATTTTATCATATTCATCAGGGATGAACATTTTGTGCTGAGGCTTTAAGATTAAAAGAAAATGAACATGTTGTGACGACCCCACCTTCCCCTAAGGCGAACCAGAGGGTTTGGCGGGTCGCCTGCCCAGCTCTCGCCGGGACTCAGTCGTTCCTTAATCAAATTCGAAATAAAACCACAAGAATTCATATAGCAAACATCGAAACTTATATACATTGACAAACCCAAACGGAAGTGTAAAGATTGAATATACAAAGGTTCTCAATCCTTCATACGTCCAGCCCGTGCCAAGCACAAGGCGAGAACCACTACAAAAGAAACAAAAGAAACAAAAGAACTAAACTGGCTAGTCTGTGCTCTCATTCTGCTCGCCGTCCCCTGTTAAGGAAAACAAAACTAAAGGGGTGAGCTAAAAGCTCAGTGAGGTTCCGAACAGGTAATCAAACAAACAATTCAATATATCGCACATGGAGTATCAATAATTCAAGAAACATTTTCAATGGAAAGCGATAGTAACATTCATTAAAAGGATACGGGCTCACATGGAGCTATTTGTTTGTTCGTTCTCTTGACATTTCCCCTTATTCCTCCAATCGTTTCCAATATATTTTTTTTGTAAGTAGAATCCCTCGTTCATCTCTTTTTTTTTTTTCTTCCGGACGTTGGCCGGACTCCACCCATCCGGACATTGACCGGACTCCTCCCATCCGGACGTAGCCGGACTACAAGGTAATACTCGAGTATACCAAATTCACCCAGGGTCACCATATCGCCCGATTCGATCGGTAACGAAGGGCAGTGGCCAGTTCAGCCAAACGGCTTACATTCATGCACAACTAGCATTTAATCATTAATCATTGAAAATTTCATATTTATTTAGGTCGAGTGCGATAAAGTACACACTCGCCTAGAAAACGCGGTTTAACAATCATTGAAAGCACGTAACACATTATCAATTCATAATAACAGGCCAATAAGTCAAGGGATATAGCAAACAAGGAACACTCACCTAGGCACGCAAAATAATGTGTAAAATATCCCTCCGGATAACCCTCAGTCACTGAAAAAACCTAAGATTGAACAAGAGAACACATTATAGTTTATCGAGCAAAACAAAGAAACCCGACTCATTAGGAGTAAAACGTGTAAAGATGACTTCCAAGTAAGAAGAGGGTTGTTGGGAACCAAGGATGAAAAACATATGGAAAAACAAAAAGACTCTTAAAATCGTACTTGAAAGTAGTTCACTTGTGACCGATAAAACCCTAACTCACACTTCTATATTTTGGGTACGGAGTAAGTAAACATTTGGCGTTTTAAATCGAAGAGGTATCATGTTTGGGAATGATAAAACAGTCATAATATTTGTCAAACGAAAATATACAAATTCCAATAAAAACTTAGTCCTTGAGTGAAAATTTGGGCAGCACACCCTTTGTGTTTACCTAATTTCCCAGCCATTTTGGCTTCATTATTTTCTCAAATCAGTCCCAACATCTCATACAAAAATAATCTCACTTCCAAAAGCCGTTCACTAGGCTTCAAGTCATTCAAGTCATTTAGCTAGGAAATTAACCGGAAAGGAAAGTCAAGCCCTAAAATATGCAAGCAAGTACAATGAGACTCGATAACGAGTCGTAAACCAATGCCAAATATGACCCCAATAGGGTTCCATAAACATATACAATCATTAGAGAAAACCAGAAAATTCGGAAATGCAATTAGCTTTGGCCCTAAAAAACAGTTTTTGACTTCCTTTTTGCGGTAATGGCACCAAATGCCCTATGATTATCGGACGAAGGTGTAAGACCCACCATTTCGAAGCTAAAAGATAGGGCTACAACATCACAGAAGGTCACTCAATCCAAATCCTAGCACAACTAGGTCAAAAATGCAAAATACTATACCAGAATTCCCAAAACAGGTTTGCAAATCACACAAAACTGTAATTACTATAACTCAGTCTATACAAGTCCAAATGCCGAAATTCCAAAGGAATATGATAGCTAAGACATCCAGTAACATTTCATCAGAAGACACCAACTTCAAAATCCAAACCAAATCCAGTCAAAATAGGCAATTACTATCGCAGTTCCGCACATTCTGTTCACCAAAAACAGCAACAGTAAAAACGGCATAACTCTCTCTATACTACTCCAAATTCCCTGAAATTTTGTAGGCACTTCATACTCACCAATACCTACAACTTTCATGTTTTGATCAAAGTCCAATTCGGCCTCTAGCTATGACCTAAAATTTCGGACAGAATGTAGCTTCAAGAACCCTAATTTTCCAGAAATTCTTCCAAATCCAAAATTGATTGCAATTATCAACTAGTCACACCTACTAGAGTCAAAGCCCCTTATTACCAACCATCAAAAACAACCACACCATCAAGATCATATGCAACCAGAAAATTCCTCATAAAATGGAAAACTTCACCAAATCAAGCCAAACCAAGAAATAAATCATATATTCCAACACTCAAGCCACTTCTAAGCATAAGATAACCATCATTAGGTGTAGTAGAGGTTCAAGCATCACTTACCAAGTAATCAAGAGAGATAGGGAGTGTGGACACCTTAGCTCTCCAAAAAAAACTTCACTAAGCACTCAAGAGCACCAAAGGAAGGAATTTTATGGAGTAGATTCTAGTTTAAGCACTTGAGTTGGGTGATTTGAGCTTGTTGGAAGCTTAAACTTGGAAGAGTTTTTCTTTCTTCTTGGATGAGAGGTTCGGCCATCAAGGAGCAAGAAATGGTAAGTTTTGTTCAATTTTTAAGATATTTAAACAAGTGGTCAAAAGGTCAAAAAATAGAATAGTAAACCATAAAGTCCACCCAATGGGAACATGACACATGGCACCTCATTAAATGCATTCTTATCATTCTTTTCTCTCTCACATCAATCACTTCACACACACTACTTATCTCTTAACACCCGACAAATTTTCCACAGTATCCGAAACTTAACCGTATTGGCCGAATTTTCCCGAACTTTTCGCACTCGTGGGTCCCACGTCCAATATATATTCTTACTGTTCTAAAACTACTCCAATACTAGAAAAATCATCTTACAACTCTAATTGCTCATAAAATCCATCAAGAAAATATTCCTAAGCCAGAAAATGCAGAAAACATGCAATTAAGGGAAATAAACCCTCGGAAAAAAATATTAGGGTTTTACGGGTTCTCACACTCTCTCCCCCTTAAGAAATTTCGTCCTCGAAATTTTTACCTTCATTTGCCTCAGACGAGTCCGGAACTGCTTGGTTGCCTAACGCATAACTTTTTGCTGGCCCATTCATTCGGTTCCTTCTTTCATGGGTTTGTTTCAGTTTGGTTCCTTCCACTTGTTGAGCACTACCCTCTCGTGGCTGTTTCTTCGGGCAATTGATAAGTTGATGACTGCTACTCCCACAAATCAAACATTTTCCCCTTTTCCGCCAGCAATCATTCTCAGTGTGATTTGCCTTTCCACAGTATCCACAGGCCAATCGAGGAGCTACTGTTGGATCTTCTCGAGAAATGTCCTTCGATCCGATCTGACTTCCTTTCATAGACCTTTCATCTAATGCTCTTAATGTCCAAGGTGGGCGAGGTGAATGGTTCACTTTTTGCACTTTGGAGAGCATTGTCTTTTCTCTGGATTCCTCAGGTGTGCTGTTGGATGTATCTCTTTTCCGCGTTTGACAGGCTTTTACTTGGGCTTTCACATCCTCAATTCTTTGGGCCTTCTCAAGAGCCTCTGTAAAGGTATTAACTTGGACTGCCGCTAATGCCTCCTGGATTTCCAAATTTAGTCCTTGTATAAATCGTCGTATTCTCCGTCGCTCCGTAACCACCAATTCGGAAGCGAATTTAGACAGTCTAGTAAATTTGGTCTCATATTCGGCCACACTTAGGGTTCCCTGACGCAACCCAATAAATTCGTCCTCTCTCCTTTCTTGGACTAAAGGTGGGAGATACTTTTCATTAAATGCCCTTACAAAGTTCGCCCATGTCCATATCGTCTGTTCTCTTTCCCACTTGGCCTTAATTACATTCCACCACGCGCGGGCTGGTCCTTCGAATTGAAATACAGCAAAATTTACTTGTCTTTGCTCCGTATAATTCAAAGCCGCAAAGATATTAATCATCGCCTCCAACCACTGCTCAGCTATATCCGGATCAGGCCCTCCTTGAAATTTCGGAGGTAGAAACTTTTGGAACCTCTCAAGAGCCTTATCCTCTCCGATCTCAGGATTCCGGGGTTGATTCACTGGCATTTGACCTTGTTGATCTACCAGTCGTGCTAAGATATTTGTCATTTGGTGCATCGCCGTCGCCATTTGATCTCCAGCCTCAACCCTCGGTCCCTGTTCTTGCTCGGCCACTGTTTCCCTTTCTTCTCTCGGTTCTTGAGCTTGCCTAGCTCCACGGCCGCGACTAGCTCCACGTCCACGACTACGTCTCCCGTCCATATATATGTTTTTTCCCCTCTCTTTTCTTTTCTTTTCCCCAAAAAGGTAATTGAGTAAATAAACAAAGGAAATTGACTACAATAACAAATTCTTGCACTCCAAATACACAATTAAATATATACGCACATAACACGCCATATCAAGAAGACAGATAAGCAAATACACATCTACATATCAAGTTGGACAGATAATCATGTACACACAGGTATACTGACGTCATGTAGTAACAATATATAGGTAAATCAAAAGGAAAAGGTGAAGTCGTCCCAGTATCAGCCCGTCCGGTCTCTCACGTCACTTACTATCCAAACCAGATGGCCCTAACCTCTTGTGCCCATTCTAGTCAGACAAAGCCTGTTCATGTTCCTAAAATGCAAGTCTCAAGTACTTAACAGCACCGCAACTCAAGAGTACTCAGGCACGAGAATCCGAAATAAGATAATTCACATCTCGAGCTGCAGTCCCAAGAGTAAACTATCTACGATCGGAATTCCTACCTGACATACCTATCTGTGGTCCTCAGATACCATGAGAAAGATTTAAGGCCTATAACATTCGCAATTCAAGGCTTCACTTAATCCCTCATACTTATTCACCACTTAGTCCAGGGTCACTCCACGCAGAGACCACGCGAAGCAGCTATAGGTTTTATTGCCCAATCACTTAACTTTCAAGTCAAATCAAATCCCACAGTCCGGCATCCTAAACTTCAAGCCTAGGATACACTACAGAGATCTAAAGCCTAAGCTCTGATACCAACTGTGACGACCCCACCTTCCCCTAAGGCGAACCAGAGGGTTTGGCGGGTCGCCTGCCCAGCTCTCGCCGGGACTCAGTCGTTCCTTAATCAAATTCGAAATAAAACCACAAGAATTCATATAGCAAACATCGAAACTTATATACATTGACAAACCCAAACGGAAGTGTAAAGATTGAATATACAAAGGTTCTCAATCCTTCATACGTCCAGCCCGTGCCAAGCACAAGGCGAGAACCACTACAAAAGAAACAAAAGAAACAAAAGAACTAAACTGGCTAGTCTGTGCTCTCATTCTGCTCGCCGTCCCCTGTTAAGGAAAACAAAACTAAAGGGGTGAGCTAAAAGCTCAGTGAGGTTCCGAACAGGTAATCAAACAAACAATTCAATATATCGCACATGGAGTATCAATAATTCAAGAAACATTTTCAATGGAAAGCGATAGTAACATTCATTAAAAGGATACGGGCTCACATGGAGCTATTTGTTTGTTCGTTCTCTTGACATTTCCCCTTATTCCTCCAATCGTTTCCAATATATTTTTTTTGTAAGTAGAATCCCTCGTTCATCTCTTTTTTTTTTTTCTTCCGGACGTTGGCCGGACTCCACCCATCCGGACATTGACCGGACTCCTCCCATCCGGACGTAGCCGGACTACAAGGTAATACTCGAGTATACCAAATTCACCCAGGGTCACCATATCGCCCGATTCGATCGGTAACGAAGGGCAGTGGCCAGTTCAGCCAAACGGCTTACATTCATGCACAACTAGCATTTAATCATTAATCATTGAAAATTTCATATTTATTTAGGTCGAGTGCGATAAAGTACACACTCGCCTAGAAAACGCGGTTTAACAATCATTGAAAGCACGTAACACATTATCAATTCATAATAACAGGCCAATAAGTCAAGGGATATAGCAAACAAGGAACACTCACCTAGGCACGCAAAATAATGTGTAAAATATCCCTCCGGATAACCCTCAGTCACTGAAAAAACCTAAGATTGAACAAGAGAACACATTATAGTTTATCGAGCAAAACAAAGAAACCCGACTCATTAGGAGTAAAACGTGTAAAGATGACTTCCAAGTAAGAAGAGGGTTGTTGGGAACCAAGGATGAAAAACATATGGAAAAACAAAAAGACTCTTAAAATCGTACTTGAAAGTAGTTCACTTGTGACCGATAAAACCCTAACTCACACTTCTATATTTTGGGTACGGAGTAAGTAAACATTTGGCGTTTTAAATCGAAGAGGTATCATGTTTGGGAATGATAAAACAGTCATAATATTTGTCAAACGAAAATATACAAATTCCAATAAAAACTTAGTCCTTGAGTGAAAATTTGGGCAGCACACCCTTTGTGTTTACCTAATTTCCCAGCCATTTTGGCTTCATTATTTTCTCAAATCAGTCCCAACATCTCATACAAAAATAATCTCACTTCCAAAAGCCGTTCACTAGGCTTCAAGTCATTCAAGTCATTTAGCTAGGAAATTAACCGGAAAGGAAAGTCAAGCCCTAAAATATGCAAGCAAGTACAATGAGACTCGATAACGAGTCGTAAACCAATGCCAAATATGACCCCAATAGGGTTCCATAAACATATACAATCATTAGAGAAAACCAGAAAATTCGGAAATGCAATTAGCTTTGGCCCTAAAAAACAGTTTTTGACTTCCTTTTTGCGGTAATGGCACCAAATGCCCTATGATTATCGGACGAAGGTGTAAGACCCACCATTTCGAAGCTAAAAGATAGGGCTACAACATCACAGAAGGTCACTCAATCCAAATCCTAGCACAACTAGGTCAAAAATGCAAAATACTATACCAGAATTCCCAAAACAGGTTTGCAAATCACACAAAACTGTAATTACTATAACTCAGTCTATACAAGTCCAAATGCCGAAATTCCAAAGGAATATGATAGCTAAGACATCCAGTAACATTTCATCAGAAGACACCAACTTCAAAATCCAAACCAAATCCAGTCAAAATAGGCAATTACTATCGCAGTTCCGCACATTCTGTTCACCAAAAACAGCAACAGTAAAAACGGCATAACTCTCTCTATACTACTCCAAATTCCCTGAAATTTTGTAGGCACTTCATACTCACCAATACCTACAACTTTCATGTTTTGATCAAAGTCCAATTCGGCCTCTAGCTATGACCTAAAATTTCGGACAGAATGTAGCTTCAAGAACCCTAATTTTCCAGAAATTCTTCCAAATCCAAAATTGATTGCAATTATCAACTAGTCACACCTACTAGAGTCAAAGCCCCTTATTACCAACCATCAAAAACAACCACACCATCAAGATCATATGCAACCAGAAAATTCCTCATAAAATGGAAAACTTCACCAAATCAAGCCAAACCAAGAAATAAATCATATATTCCAACACTCAAGCCACTTCTAAGCATAAGATAACCATCATTAGGTGTAGTAGAGGTTCAAGCATCACTTACCAAGTAATCAAGAGAGATAGGGAGTGTGGACACCTTAGCTCTCCAAAAAAAACTTCACTAAGCACTCAAGAGCACCAAAGGAAGGAATTTTATGGAGTAGATTCTAGTTTAAGCACTTGAGTTGGGTGATTTGAGCTTGTTGGAAGCTTAAACTTGGAAGAGTTTTTCTTTCTTCTTGGATGAGAGGTTCGGCCATCAAGGAGCAAGAAATGGTAAGTTTTGTTCAATTTTTAAGATATTTAAACAAGTGGTCAAAAGGTCAAAAAATAGAATAGTAAACCATAAAGTCCACCCAATGGGAACATGACACATGGCACCTCATTAAATGCATTCTTATCATTCTTTTCTCTCTCACATCAATCACTTCACACACACTACTTATCTCTTAACACCCGACAAATTTTCCACAGTATCCGAAACTTAACCGTATTGGCCGAATTTTCCCGAACTTTTCGCACTCGTGGGTCCCACGTCCAATATATATTCTTACTGTTCTAAAACTACTCCAATACTAGAAAAATCATCTTACAACTCTAATTGCTCATAAAATCCATCAAGAAAATATTCCTAAGCCAGAAAATGCAGAAAACATGCAATTAGGGGAAATAAACCCTCGGAAAAAAATATTAGGATTTTACGGGTTCTCACACATGTGGCAGGCCTCTTTTTTGAAATTCTATCACATATGTATAGGCTGCCACTTCTCCAAAAATATTTTTCTTCAAAATTTCATTCTTTAATTGTTCTAGTTTAGCACGAAAGACCCTTACAACCAAATCTAGTCGATTTTGGGCTTCCTCTGTTGGCAGTAAATGTTCTTTTATTTCCGGCCAATTGGGATTGCAAGTCATGGTCAAGAATATATCCGGCTTGCCAAATTTTTGGACCAAAGTCATGGCATCTATGTATTTTCTTCTCATATTTCTTGGTCCTCCAATAAAGCTAGCTGGTAAAAATACTCTTTGACCAACATTTGCTGCTCGGACTTCACCAGTACCTATTGAGTCTACTATACCTTGTAAGAACTCTTTTCTAAATTCTTCTTGTTGGGTTCTCAAATAATCTAATCTTTGTAATTCAAGTTTAACATACATATCAACAACATATTGCTGAAATAGCCTACCAAAGTGCAATAAGAAAGATTCATCATCATTTCTCATTTGCAATTTATAGGCATAGTATTCACGGATGGAAACGAAATCAGGATCGCTGTCTATTCCTGCCATTACTGGTTGAAGGAATTTAGAAAAAAGGTTAATGAGGCTGGCATGCTAAAATTAATAGAATACAGGTGGAAAAGATTTATTCTACTTACAGTCTTGTTCCATTTGTATTAACTCTTCGGCAGTAGAAGCATTCATTGGAGAAATAGAAATTTGAGCATCCCTTTTCCTAATCTTTTTTTTGTGCACCTTTTTTCCTTGTTTTTTAATCCCTTGATGCCAACCAGATTCACCAAAAGGAAGCAAAAGAGGGTACTGGAGAGGGTCATAACAGCCATAGTAATATTGGATATTGTGTGAATAGCCACCATGGGTGTGCACTCGAATATCTCGACGGCTTGTTTCTCCATTTTCTTCTCCTTCTACCCATACAGCAGCAACTTGGGACACTGTAGGCTTATTGAATACTCTTTGGTCTAAACCATGATGTGTTCGTAAAACAATGCGATAAGTATCAAGGTTATGAACCTCCCTTAAGCCGCGAAAGAATTTAGCATAGGGATTTTGCGGCATGAGATTCATGGTTTTTTGGAGAATACTCTCAGTTAATCTTGGGTAGGCATCTAATCGATTTGCTAATTCATTTTCACTGTCATGAAAATAGAACTGCAAATTTTTTGAGGTCTCTAAATCATTGATGAAATGATAAACCTGACCTTGCACTTTAAAAGTATAAATGCCTTTATTCCTCTTAGCCAAATTTTTATCACATTTTACTCCAAAGGAAGTAAAAGCAAATGTGTTATTAATTGTTCTAATACAGGTCCTAAACAGTTGAGCTTCCTCAGATGATGAGGTAAGAAGTTCTTTTAGAATAGTTGGGATTGAATTGCTAGCTAAAATAACATCCCCATTAGAACAACAAAAATTTGCTGTTTCATGAGCAAAAAATTTGCTGTTTCATGAGCAAATTTTTTTGCACCACAATGGGGACAGTTTGGTTGGCGAGCAAGCAGATCTGCAGCAGCAGAAATGTGATTTAAGACCTCCCGACCTATTTTTGGCGTTCTTGATATAATCGACAACAAAAAGATATTTACTTATTCATTTTGTGCAGCGCAGGGCAGTAGAAATTAAAAAACTGAAGCTAGTAAGACATTAAAAAGTTTACAAAACCTATACGCCTTCTCTTAGACTTTACTTGGCTTGATTGGGATATGCCTCTATCTATTCCTTCAGTGTTTGCTACCGAAACTGGATAGAATTTGGTATAAGTTAAACAAACAGGCTAAGGTGTAGGAGGTTAAAGGTTTATGTTTATGTGAAAGGTTTATCTAAGGTTAAAGTTTTTCATGGCATACTAAAGGGCTAGAAAACACTGTTTGTAAAAGGATAATCATTCCAGTAGCCAAGTGAACTATTTTAAATGTGAAAAGGCATGAAAAATGTATAAAATTAATTGTATAGTTTATAAAATAATAAGTTAGAGTAATTGATTTAATTTTAAGATTGAAGTCATAGGAAACTGAAGTTTATGAAAATGGCTTTAAAAGACAAAATGAGTTTAAAATATAATGACATAATATTTTTTATGTTATGGACCTGTTTTGGTTGGCATTGAATAGAAGTCACAAAAATTTAAAATGGTTAACTTGAAAAATATGCAGAAATTAGTGAAAATAATGATATGGGGAAAATGCTGGCATGAAACTGTATGAGCTGGTTTGACTTTAATAGCATATTAAAGGGGGTGATTAAGTAAAGAACCTGTAGATTCATATTGAATTGATTCTGGTTGCACAATATCCACTGCAGGGATGTCAACAATTGAAGAAAAATGAAGTTGAGGTTTGGCAGGCGCACTTTCAGATATCTTTTTTTTGTACCTTCTATGTTTTAGTATCACAGATCTTTGACTTCTATTATCTGCTGCAACAGGATTTTTTGTTGCCAAGAGTTCAGATGGTGCATTGACAAATGAATGCACCATATTTGAACTTGCAAATAGCAAAGTAGCTGGGTTCATAGGATGAGGCATACCAGACTCAATAGAGTGAGTCACAAACCTAGAGCAGCTAGCATTTTCAGCTTCTATTTGCTCTGTTTCATGCATACAATGCATCTGAGATATTTGAGCTTCTAATATAAGATGATCCTCTTTGTTATAGGCTATAATGGAAGACTCAAGTGCTGCAAATCCAAATGACGTATTCATGGATGCTTCTGTGCCATTTGAATTGGCTGGCAGGATAGAATGGACATTCGGACGGCTACGAAGAAATGGCTGATGTGATTCCAGAGATATGGAGTGAAGCAAGCCATCTCTTTAGGATTTTTTGCTTCTATATCTCATAATTTTTTGGCTTCTATTATTTCTTATAGTAAGAAATTGATTTTCTAGAAATGGAAGTGATCTGGTCATAGATAGTTGGCTATTATTTGGGCCTATAGAAAGCAAATGAGGCACATTAATTATATTTGAGGGTCCCGGACCATGAAGTCGTGACAGCCTATCTAACCGTTTTTGCCTCCATCTTTGAATAGCTTGTTTTCTATAACTAACTTTATCCATATTTTCCAGTCACCTCAAATGGAGGAATACCAGTAGCATTCTCAGAATCCTTACTTATGACAAAATATAGCAGAAAAGAAGAATTCTAGTCCATTGAGCTATACCTGATAAAATAGCTAAAAGAACTCATCTAAGATAATGGCTGATTATCAAACATCTTGATCACTATTTAGCGAACCATATAATTGCTCTATATTATATGGTTGTTTATAAACTCTTATGCAAACAATATCAGACAATCAAATGAACAGAAAATAACGACAGAACAAAGGCAAAACCAACTGGACACATGACTAATTAAAGCTTAAGGAATTAAGCATATAGAGGCACCAAAGCTTAATAACAAAAGAATAAAAAATCTTGAACTAAGGAGACAATATAGCTAACAACAGAGTTTTTTTTGTAAAAAGGAAAGTAAAACTTATTTATAAAATGTAAAAGTCAAGCTGGAGCATTAGACATACCTGCCAACATTAACAATAAATCAGAGAGGAGAACGTACAAAGCTCTGCGCACAGGATGAAGCGTAGATTATCTGAGCAACAAAACACAAGGGAAAAGAAATATCAGGGAAAGAACATGAACAAAAAGGGGCAAAGAAAAACAGCAAATGTTAATTCCTGCATTAGTTTGCTATATGAAATGTTGCACTATAAAGTTGTAAGCAGTGAGCACATAAAAGTCCTAGTCATTGAGTCTTGACAGCAAAGTATATGGCTGTCTAAAGAATGTAAAAGACGCTAAATAACTGCATACATAACGAACTTGAGAAGCAAATACAGCAACAGCAATGATGCACTAATAAACAAAACAAAGTAATTTTAAGCAGACACCTAAAGCCAGTTAATAACCTTCATTTTGCTTTAGAAATGTTTATTACATTGCCTTTGGAGCCTAGCTTTTGGCTAGATTACAACAAGTAGCACCATTCAAATCTCTGTTCTTAAGAAGTAAGCATCAGGCTTTTCATTATCCTAAGGTTGTGTCTAGATTAAACAAAACAGCAAGCATATCACATGTAACTTGAGGTAAAACAGGCACAATAACTTAAGTTGCTTAACTGATAATCATATAAAGAAGTGAACAAGCTTTGCCTACAAGGGCTACAAATCACTTTTAATTGACAAAAAGTAGAAGATGTCTTTCTTGAAGGAATCCTTTCGTGTGACTATTTGTGAAAATATTAGTCTTTCTTGAATTCCATAACAAGCTGAAGGAAAAACAAATGAATTCCACACATAAATTGTCTTTCTTGAATTCCACAACAAGCTGAAATTTCACTTATGAAAATATAGTCACATAAATGAAGAAAAACTGCTCATAGATTCAAGAAAGACAACAAGCTGACCTACGGGGAAAAATTGACAAAAAAAGGGAAGACGTTTTCTCACCGAAGAGACTCCAAAGTAGAAGATGTAAAGATCAGGATGCTTCTTCTTGCAGTTTATAGGACAGAGGAGCCAGCACCATGCACTGATAAATAGGAAGCCTATTTCGTGATTCAGTGAAAAAGTTACAGGCTAAATGAATAGGAAGCCTATTTCATACGGCTCATGAGAATTGAATAGAAAGCATGATTTGAGCGAAAAATTAAATGGCAAAGCCGATGAGAATAGAATGTCATACCTAACCTAACAAAAAGTTCCCAATTTCCCGCCTTTGAAGTACAATTATCACGTGAGCAATTCTTGCAACATGAAATCAATATAGAAATGGATTAATTTGATATTAGAGAAAGAGGAAAACACGGCAAAGGTAAGCAAGAGCAGTTCACCTGCTCCTAATTTTCCTCCTTTGAAGTACAAACATCATGCGAGTGACCCGTAATCTCTGCAACATGAAATCAAGTGTCTGCAGGAGTAGCAGTTGAACTGCTGGCTCGAAGAAGGAACTGACAAAACCAATCTCCCAAATCATGTAAAAATCTCAATTTTTTTGGTTGGATTTGCTCAGGATAGGCGCGCCGAATTTGTGCTCAGAACAGCCGTCTGGTATAGAGAAATGAAGAAAAGGCTTCAACGGCAGAAGAAAGAACAAGGGTTCAATGAGAAATATTTGACTGTCCAATGAGAAAGAAACGGTTCAAAAGAAAAGGAACTTGATAAATGGGGTTTTTGTTCAGTGGAGTCTGGTTTTTGCTTTTCCGCTTCATAAATGGGGTCAGGTGCTGTTTCGTCCCAGGCTGCCAGGCATGGTCTAATGAGAAAAGGAACGGTCCAATGAGAAATATTTGACTTTGCACATGGCAAAAGAAAAGGAATTGAGTAAAAGTTGAAAGGGGATTGTAGACACCAAATTTTTTATTTTTAGACTTATTTGATTCAATTTTAGGTTTTTATTTTATTTTATTTTATTTTTATTTATGTTTCGTGTCTCTCATTTTATTTTAATCGATTTAAGAGCATTTTACACTAAATTTTAGGGAAAATAAAAGGAAAAAGGAAAAAGGAAAAAGAAAAAAAGAAAAAGGAAAAAACAATAAAAATGGCAAGTGGGAGGCATGCATTGGGACAAGTGTCCCTTTTTGTCTTGGACAACAGATTACCTAGAGGGTGAGGTGTCTAGACACTTGTAGTATTAGGATCAATTGGGAAATAAAAGAAAATCAAAAGGAAAAAGAAAGGAACGGATGCTAGGGTTGGAGGAAGGAAAGGGGGCAAAAGAAAGAAGAAAGGCGGCTGAGTTTGGGAGATAGAGAGAGAGTGAAGAGAGGATGACGGCTGAGAGATAAGAGGCGGCTAGGTTTTGAGAGGGAAAAACCGAGAGTGAGCTGAGGCAGAGAAGAAAAGAACAAAAAGCCGAGAAGAGGGATCGATCTGAAATTTTTGGGGGAGCTAGAAGGAAGTCTGAAAGAAAAGAAATAGAGCGGCGGCGGAGTCAGAGAGTAAGAAAGAAAGAAAATCAGAGAAAAAGAGAGGAAAGGAAAGTTTGCGAAGGAGAGAAAGAGAGTATGGGGTGACGGCTGAGTGGAGCAACCGAGAAGAGGTAGAGAGAGTGAGGAGGAAAAGAGGTCCGGTGCTGTTTCTGAAAGAAGCAAAGGGAGCCATTGGAGCCATTAACCTTCACGACTGCCATCGTTTTAGCCCGCCATCATCGCCGGTAGATTTTCTCTGAGGTATTTTCGGTCCAGAATTTCTCGTTTGTTCCTGTTCGTTTTTCTGGTTTTACGGCTGGAGAATGCATGGGGTTAGACCTGGGTTTCAGAGATAGGAGTTTGGGGTTCTATGATGAATTTAATGGGGTTTTTGTTTGGTATTTATGGCTGATCTTTATGCGTATGACTAGCAGACCTAGAAAAAAGGGCATGAAACTTTGAGCGGTTCTGTTTTGATGTTCCTCTCTCGCTGTTTCCTTGCCTTTTTGCTGTATTCTACCATCCAAAGCCTGTCCTTTTGCTACTTGTTTGCATCTAAAGAATGTTAATGCCTGTTTACAGCCCAAGTTTTATTCGGTGCTATTTCTATAATCTGCTCCTAGACTGTAATTTAGTGGCAAAATGCTTGCTGTGGGAAATGTATGGTGATTACCTGAGTTTTGGTGGTATTAGCACGAGTTTCATGGGTTTCCTATGGGAAGGGGAATCTGTTAGCTGATGCTTACATGATAAGGAGTAGGGAATCGGTGTCCGAAAGCTCATTGGATGTCTCCCCTCTCCCTGGTTTCATGTGCTTGCATTTTAAATGCATTGAATCATCTCCTGGTTACTGGTATGAAGAATTGCTGCAAATCCTCACGTTGCCTGCTGCGTTTTATGCCTGCTGCCTTTTGTTATGCTGTCTTCATTCCCCTTGCTCCTGTTTGTTTATTTGCTCAAGTAGCCGTTTTCTTGTGTTTCGGTGGAGTTTTGTTGATTGCTCAAAAGCCTGTTTGAGATTGTTTTGGCCTGAATTGGTTTTCTGAGATCTGTTTTTGCGATTGAATGGTGAGTTATGATATATGCTTGCTGCCATTTAAAAGCAGAAATGTGTGGCATAATGCCAGGCCGCAATAATGGCATTGTATTGTAGCTTTAGCTACTTCAGCTTTGTTTAAATTTTCTTTTGGCTGCAAGATTTGGTTTGCAGAAATTGAGGTTCATAGGCAATAGCTCAAGGTATAACACTGATTTCGCATTTTGGGTTTGGACTTAGGTAATGAGTAAACATTGAAATTTTTTCTGTGCAAAATATCAAAAAATGTTTCCTTTTTCATGACTTGTATTCTCTCCTGCTTCACGTTTTTGTTTTTTCAAAAGTCTCGTTGGCTAGAGTTGGGTAGCTAAATTCATGTTTTGACGCTTCATTCATGAAGTCAACATGGCATGTGGTTTCAATCTTTTTCCCTAGTTATATCATAAAACATGAACCAGGAGAATAGACCCAAGTTGCTGGAATTTTTTTTTTGCATTTGAATGTTCCTGCTTTTTCTGGATTTTGTATTCCAAAAGGGGGGGAAGAATGCTTGGTTTCCTTATAAGTTTCTGGCTTGTTCGGATTGTGGTAGTTATGTGTTTCATGGTTTAGCTTGGAGTCATGATTTTTTTTTTTGTGAAAAGTTTGATCAAAGGCGATGTGCTGAAGTCCGAAGTTTGTGTTGGGAAAAATGCAGCAAGTTTGTTGCAGAAGCTTAAGCTTCTACGTAGTTGCATGAACTTGCATGAAAAAATAACTTTCAAAAATTGCCTCTTAACCCTCCAAGTCCCTTTTTGTTCTACTATGGCCCAAACAAGTGAAAAATCAATCAAATTGACCCCCCTTGAACTTTCTTTTCCTTTCAATTGGATCCTAATTTTGTGAATATGGACTGTTTAGTTATTTAAATGCTTTTAATGATTCAATTTCATATTTATTGATTAAAGTGATGCCTTGACCCTTTTATTATTTTGGAGGGTAAATAAGTAATTTCACTCCATTAGAGCCCCAACTCAAGAGAGGTACACCCTATCCCTTATTTCTTACTTTATTTGATCCTATGTGCTCCTATATGAACTTATGTGTGAAATTGCATGCTTTTGAATATTTTTATTTTATTTATTTATTTAGTCACTTTATTTGTTTTAATTTAGTATATTTATTTTTAATTTAGTTTTGGTTATTTGAAAGGCATTTAAATGCCAAAGTTGTAATAGTTAGGTATTTAGCTTAATTATTTATCTTTCATCTTCCCCCTTAGATTGTAGTAGGGCCTCCCTAATGTAATAGTTAGGGTCTTTATTTGCTTTATTTCTTACTTGTGTGATTTGCATGACTATGTGCTATGTGTTACCGCTTTCTTAGGGTCTTGCATCTAGATATCATGATTATGTGTTATGTGTTTATGTGATATTATGTGTTTACATGCTTTTATTAGGTCTTACATGATTTATTTGATATTTATTTGATTGTAACAAATGCATGTCGTCACCACACTAGTCCAATGCTAGTTGTGGCACCCTTTCTCGAATCCACACTAGTCCAATGCTAGTTGTGACTCTTTGTTCCGATTTTCCACTAATCCAACGCTAGTGAGAACTTGTAGATGTGGTCTAGTCCAACACTAGACCCTTAGGAGCCCTTCGAGCGTTAGATCATGATTGTGTGATAAAATCACATCATCTCATGCATGTTTTTCTACTTTTAGGGTTTTTATCATTTTTGCATGACATTTCCCTTGTATATATATATCCTTTACCCCATGTTCCCCTTATATGTATAGCCCTTATCCCATATTTTCCCTTATATGTATATTCCTTACCCCTATGTGTGATACATAACATTAGATTTGCATTGCATTTAAGAGTTAGAATTAGGATAGTACATTTGTTTGATTAGATTAGGGATAACCCCTCGGATATGGGATATGGACGAGTTTGGCTTTCTAACCTTAGCACACTCGTATTCCCTCTGTAAAAGGGAAAATTGAGTCCCGAATATTAGTCTCCCCGCACTCGACTTGATGCATTCCTTTAGGGTCATGTATATTTGTATTTATTTTATTCCTTTTCTTTTCTTAGAGTCTCATATTTTTGCATTATTCATGACCTCCTCAAAGAGTCTTCATTGGGCGTCACAATTAATGTGATTGGTACCAAATAAGCTTTGAAGATACATTTCGACCCCCCGACACCCACCTGGGTCTAGGGTTTGCATTCATATAGTACATCCAAATGTGATAAATCTCTAGGTTAAAAATAAGAAAATCTTTGACTAAATCACGCAACTAGCCTTGGTTAGGTCGAAATGGTGCCTCGAATTTTTATCCTTGCCTTCCCTTTTTTTCAAATGTGACTCCCGAACCTTTTTCTTTGATTTACGTAGACTAGGAGTCGTTTAAAAGGGGTTTTTTTTTACTTTTTCCTTTGAAAAATTCATTTTAGGTGACTTGGTACACCTTAACTCTTACCAAGTGGCGACTCCGATTTTTATTTCAAAAAACCCTTTTTAAACTATAAATTGGGCCCAAATCGTCGCATTACAAGTCCCATTTAGGCCCATTTTCTTTTTAAATCAAAAATTCATTTTTCAAATCAAAAATTCACTTTTTAAACCATTCATTTATTTTATAAAAATGGGGCGCGACAGGGATAATTCATAATTTCCGGTCTTTGTCTTGAGAAAAGAGAATTTAGGAAGGACGGCATTTCGATTGAAAATTTTTTCCTGAGATGGACTTTTTGAAATGTTTTAAAATGGTTGAGGCACTAAATCCTATTTGTGAGTTCATTGCTGAATAGGTGTATCTAAAATGAAGAAAAAATTTCTGATTTTTCGTAACGATCATTGACTTTGTTGCAGCAAATAAACAAGATAAGTCAATAGTCTTTGATTACTGTAAGGTAGCCGCACATTTATCTTCTGATTGTAAATTCTAGAATTTAAAAGTGGTTTTTGTCCAATTGGAACAAATCCATTCAAAATGTGGTTATAATTTGCAGAGATGCATCTCTACTGTTTTTTTTTTTGGGCCAAGCACTTTTTATTTACTTTAACGTTTCTACATGCTCATATGACAGATTGTATCCATCACAGAAGAAGACTATTCAAGACATTCACCAAATTCAAATACTCCTAAACACCAATTGCTTTTTAATAAGCCATTTTAGTGTCAAACCATTTTTATAGCTGAGTGATTTATGTATGAAGAAACAAATCCAAAAATCAAACCAATTCCTATATACCCATCCCGTTCGAATTGTTAGTTTTTGAAGTTTTTGTAGAAAAATGTACGGTAACAATTTGATGTACGTATGATAAAAATATAATTAAAAAACATGTTCACAGAAAACTTAAAAATTTATGATAAAAAAAAATTTATTTTCATGGTAAAATGCGGGCTGCGGGCTGCGGCTTCTGGTATTGTTTTCATGGGTCACGCTACTGCTCTGAGTGGCTAGTGTACTAATGAGAAAGAAAAGAAACGGTCCAATGCCAAAATCAAGAGAATGCTTAAGAGAAGGCTTCACAACTTGTGGGAAATATTTTACCTTGCCACTTGTCAGACAATGAAGAAGCCACGTGGCAAGAGTAAAGGTAAACACTAAATCTTGCTCTTTTCTTATATACAAGGTAGATATATATCTAACTACTAGAGGTACCTCGGCTGTGCAACACACAGCCAGGGCCCTCTAGAACATTAGTTAAATACATAGTAACAAATGTTTTAGTACATGATGAATAGAAATATAGGAAAAAAATTAAGTATAAAAACAATTAAAATTTGCTGTGAAAAGAAATTTCATATATAAAGTTAACCCCAAGTTATTGTGATTTGGAAAAAGAATTTTTAACCAATATTATGCGTACGTAATGATACCAAAAAAGAAAAGAAAGCAAATCCATTATGAGTGCATTATCGATTTAATAGCAGCATAGTTTTAGTTGTAATTAAATAAAAAGTAGTCATAATGTTTCTAACATTTTAATAATTATAAAAAATATAGAAAGCCACAAAAACCTTTCACTATCTTCAACATCAATAAAAAAAAATACAAACTTGCATATTTTTCTTTCTTTTTTGAGAGAAAGAGCGAGTTAATTTATCCATTTAAATCATGTCTAATAGCATTACAAATAGATGAAAACATTATCTAACCAATAGTTATAGAATACGTATAGCAAGTTTAAATAAAAACAGGAATTGCCATATTTGTAAATCTACATATGCAAATTCAAATCCAACAATTTGTTTGATTGCAGATATATCTTCTTAATCAAAATAGAATTTTCTAATAATATTTTGTAGAGTGACACTCTAAGCTAAAAGCCTCAATACTAACTTCCCACCAAATGCATTCCTTTGAAAACTGCAATTGTTTTAGCAAGTTAAATCGACAAAATATTATTAACTTCATTAGCCAAATAGTAATGATATGTCCAGTTCTATGCCTAACAATCATCTCAAACTCTAATTATATTATCTATCATTGTGGGCAATAAAAATGGATAAGAGTACAAGGTCTTATAGAACCAGTTTAAGTAAAAGATTCTGAAATCTAATTTTGCACTTCTTTTATTTCCAAGCTATCATTTGCTAAAATTAAAACCATGAAAATAAACTACCTATTATGGATACAAGCTGGTCATTCAAAGTGTTGAATGAAGAGATATAAAATATTATCTTCACATTCTAAATTGCTAGCCCCAACAATTATTTTACCCGTCATCCACCTTATCCAGTTTATAAGCACTTTTCACAATTAATAAACTTTATATAAATTAAAATATAATTATCTATCCATAAATTAAGAGATTCTGGTTAATTTTTAATTTAATAGGCATCATTTTTTTCTTCCTGATCATCGTTTATCTTGGATTTTCATTTATTAGATTTTTTTCTCCTCTACTGTAGTACTATCACCCTATTATCAAATAAAAATTTTAATAAATAAAAAATTAGAATTAGAATGAATCTACATAATGGTGTTATTTATTTTATGAGGGAAAAGTAGTTACAATTCTTTCATTGTTAGCCTAAAAATTCTTCATGTAATCACCACCCATCTTGTTGTCAGTCTTTTCCAAAAATAAAAAGATCAAAAAGTAGTTTCAGAATAAATAAAATATAAAAAACTAAAAAAAATGTTTCTTTAGATTTGGGGAAAAATATTCACAGCATCACATACCTGTTTTGGGCAGAAAAGAAAGTCAGATGAAGAAGAAATAGGTGAGAAAAGCAATAAGCAAAGGTTGCTGATCAAGACGCAAAAAATGACAAAAAAAATATCAAATAGTATATACCAAAAAGAGCTATTAAAAGTAGAAGATCATGAATCATAATTATTGGACTATGGAAGAAAGGAAATATCAAACCCATTCTTGATCTCCGATAATGAAATCATTCATTTAGTTAATTATGGACAAAAATGAAAGAAAATGCATCAACTAATCCAATAGAGAAAAAATAGAATAAATGATTAATTAGGATGATAGGGAAAAAAATGGAGTACAAAGTGGAAACTAAATAACAAACCTGCAGTGTACATGAGGATTTGTTTAATTATCTTTAATCAAAAAGGAGAAAGGAAATAAAGTGAACAAAAGAAAAAATAAAGCAAAATGAAGAAAAGAAAAAGAATGTGCCACATGTCAAAATGAGAGGGATCCACTTGGCAATTATTGGAGTTGCTATAGTAACTCCTCTTTCTTCTTATATAATAGGTAGATATAAAAGCGGGAGTTGGAGAATGAACAGTGCCATTTTGGTTGAGCGGTTATCACGTAATTTTCAGCAACTTTGATGGCTTTTGTATTTGTTGGTTTTGTCAGCTTTTCGGCAACTCCTTTTGCAGCAGTCTTTGGCAGTTCCTTATGTCATTAAAATTAGCCTTAGTAGTCCTTCATTTTTCGCTAATGCCATTTCCGGTTTCTGCCTTACTCAGGAGACCGAAAGACGCATGTTATAGTTGTGTGGTCTCTTTGTAATTTATTTGTTCTTTGTTCCTCTTTGTTTGCATCATTTTTGCCTATTTTGATCCGCAGAGACTGGCCATCTTAGCTATTCTTGAGTATTAGTTTAGCCTTAGGTTTGTCTTATTTTTCAGTTATGCCATTCCTTTTTTCCTTCGTTCAAGCTGCATGCTATAGTTGCTTGATTGTTTGGTAATTTTGTTGTCTTCTGACCATATTTTTTGTTGACGCATTGTTCACTTTTGTGGATGCCTCACTTTTTGTTTCTACATGTTTCTTTGAAACCCGCCTCTTCTTCGTTGGAAAATTGCCATTTTGACTTTGAGTAATCTACTGTTTTATACTTTTGATTTGTTCATGTCATTTGGAAACCTATTACAGAGATGAGAATTCCCATATTTTCCTTCCTCTTAATCATGATGCTTGTTAAATTTTTCCCATTTTTACTTTTATTCATGCTTATTTATATTCTTTTATTTTACTAAATATCGGATGCCTTTTATATTCTTTGTTGCCTACATTCTTTACATCTAACTATACAATCAATATATTTATGTGATTTAATGTTATTATATACCTTTTTATTTAGGCTCTTTAAGTTGGAATGTTGAATTTAGTGATATTTTTTACTTTTTAAACAAAATTTTAAAAGTTAGTCTTGTATTTTTAGTAGAAAGTTAATTTTGTGGTTAATTATTTGCTTTTGAAATATTCTGTAAATGCACAATTATTGAGGAAACAATTAATAAATTATTGTTGGCTTATTAGCCTTAGGTTTGTCTTATTTTTCAGTTATGCCATTCCTTTTTTCCTTCGTTCAAGCTGCATGCTATAGTTGCTTGATTGTTTGGTAATTTTGTTGTCTTCTGACCATATTTTTTGTTGACGCATTGTTCACTTTTGTGGATGCCTCACTTTTTGTTTCTACATGTTTCTTTGAAACCCGCCTCTTCTTCGTTGGAAAATTGCCATTTTGACTTTGAGTAATCTACTGTTTTATACTTTTGATTTGTTCATGTCATTTGGAAACCTATTACAGAGATGAGAATTCCCATATTTTCCTTCCTCTTAATCATGATGCTTGTTAAATTTTTCCCATTTTTACTTTTATTCATGCTTATTTATATTCTTTTATTTTACTAAATATCGGATGCCTTTTATATTCTTTGTTGCCTACATTCTTTACATCTAACTATACAATCAATATATTTATGTGATTTAATGTTATTATATACCTTTTTATTTAGGCTCTTTAAGTTGGAATGTTGAATTTAGTGATATTTTTTACTTTTTAAACAAAATTTTAAAAGTTAGTCTTGTATTTTTAGTAGAAAGTTAATTTTGTGGTTAATTATTTGCTTTTGAAATATTCTGTAAATGCACAATTATTGAGGAAACAATTAATAAATTATTGTTGGCTTAACATGAAATAAAATTGTTAAGTGTTCTGTAAAGACACAATTATTGAGGAAATAATTAATAAATTATTATTGGCATTAGTGACTTTAAAAAATGAATTTTATTACTGTGACATGAAATAAAATTGTTTGCAAAAAAAATGAATGCATATATTGCAAAAAAATGAAATAAAATAATGTTCTGTAAAATTGTTAAATGCAGTGGTTGTTTAGCATGTTCAGGAGTAGCTTTTGACTGTTCGATTCCTAAAAATTGAACAGCAGAAAAAGAAAAAAAAAAAAAGAGAGAGAGAAATCCAACATTATTATTACAAATAACCAAAATCGGTTAAGGTGTCAAGGGTTTGGACTAAAAATGGTTTCTAATCCTACTACTTTTTAAAACATACAATTATAAAGATATATTAGTCTATATATCCATATTTACTCTATATAATTATTACAAATTTTTAATGCCTTTGTTTTTATTCTTATTCTTTTCATTCTATAAAAAAGAATAATTAGTTTGTTATTTACTAATAGCTTGGATATCTGACGTGCGCGGAGTATACATATACATTTTGCCTCATTCTAATCAAGTTTTACATTTATAAACTCCTAAACACCCCACACGCGATTTATCGCAAGTATACGAATCGTGAGCGAGTATAGGGTATTAAGGGTCGATCCCACAAGGAAGATTGCAATTACCGGTACTACTAAAGCTTCTCTATTATTTAGACTATCAATGAATTATAACAAATTTAACCTATTGAAATTATACAAAATGACAAATGAAAGCTCCTTGGGTTGTGGTATCCCTAACTACTCAAGCAAGTGCTATATTTGGATCATTAATTACTACATCTAGGCTAGTTATGGTGTAATTTCCTTATGCATTTGAATCCCACTTTCGTAGTGTATCAATTATACTCATAACTAATCCATACCTATTCTCATGGTTATGAAATTAGCTACAAGTTCATTTCTTCAATGAAATTACATGAAATGAATCACTAAAAACCACATAGATGCACCTCTACTTTCGTGAGTGTACTCCCTATGTTTAGCACTTCTTGAACTAGTGTTAAATCTCAATTTCCATTGCAGAAACAACACCTTAGATAATCACAATCAATGGTACCAGATTAATCATGATTTAAAGAGCCAAAGTGCTAAATAACTTGCTCAAATCATAGCAGTCAAATAACCAAATAATAAACACTAACAATTATAGAAAGTTCAACCAAACCCAAGGTATAAACTTTAGAAATACATATTAAACACAAAATCCAGAACTTGTATATTAACTAAACTTGGAATCAAATACAAAAGATAAAGAATTTGGAAGGAATACAACCCTTGTCACATGAGCTTTCTTCCTTGCCTTCTTCATCCTCCATCTTCATCCTAATCTAGATAATAAACAAGAATGGAAAAGCTACACTACTCTATACTAAGCTAAACTAACACTAGGGAGATGAAAGAGCTACATTTCTGCAGACTCCAAGCTTCTCCCGTAGCTCACTCTCTATTTTTCTGCTATGGACTCCAATCTCTATTTTTTGCAATGCATTTGGCTATTTAATGATGAAAGGTGGTCAAGAAATGAGGATTACATCTCCCTTTTACAGCTGGGAATGTTTCTCACATGTCTAGCATCCAATGTGAGTTGGTGGAGGTGAAATTGATTTTTTACGCGTACAGAGCAGCCTTTTCTGACCAGTGATCCGAGCTGCTACAGTACCTCGGATCCACTAACCCAGAAACAACCGAGGGTTCGGATGAATAGTGGATCCGAGTGTGGATCACTTGCTCTGTTTTTGGCCCAACTTCAACCAATCTTTTCTTGATATTAGAGGCTGAACCAGCTCTTGACTAAAACATAAAACTTGTAGCCCTTTGAGTTAGCTTTCCAATTCATCAAGAATCACCTCATTTGGATCTGTGTAGGATGAGAAATGACCGAAATACCCTTACCTGCTCATTGCCCTGTTCCAGTTTCGACCAGTAGAAATTTGCTATTGTAATTCGGCATTTTGACCTGGAAAACCTTCAAACTGGATTTAGATGTCTTCACCAAAGTTGTAGATCTATCTCTTATCTTCAAATTGGTTTATGAATCATCTTAATCCGATCATTGTAGCTCAAGTTATAGCCGAAATACGAAAATGTGTCAAAACTGTCAAAATACACAAAATCCAAGTAAAAAGTGATAAAAACCTCATTTAATCACTTAAAAGCATTTTTCACCAATTATAGCCAAAATGATTCATATTCTTCCAATAATATAACCAAAGTGACTAAAAATAATATAAAATGTCATACAATTATTACGTAAATTAGTCACTTATCAAACTCCCCCACACTTAAATCATTGCTTGTCCTCAAGCAATTCACACATAATCAAATGCAATGATTCAAGAGGTGAAACAATATATGCATTTTGTCCAATTTAATTCCTCAAGACTTGGAAAATAATCATTATACAATTATTCAATTTACACTAAATACTCATAATATCAAGTAAAGGAAAGATAATTATACCCTAAATTCAACAAGTTAAACTTAATCTCTTACCCTAACCTAATTTCACAAATAAGCAACCCACATAGTCGATTTATAGCCTTCCTCCTCCTATAATCATCCTTTTCTCAAAATTTTACATCTAAGAGGGATTTATTCATACTAATTTTACTTAATTAGTGAGAATGCCATTTTACGCGAAAATCGACACTTTTAGGTGAAGATTCCCGGTTACTCAACATTTCACTTATTCAAGTTGCAATGCATACTCTTAATTCAAGTACCTTTTTACGCGAAAATCGACATTTGTAGATGCCAACCCCCGGTTACTCGGTACAAAAATCATTGGAGTAGAATAATTTTTTCTTTCTTTTCTTCTTTTTTTTTTTTTTTTTTTTTTTTTTTACTAAAGGACAATAAATAGATATTCCCTCTTAGAAAATATATAAGACTAATCAAAGGAGGAGTATAACCTTTTATCAACTATGTCAATCACTTACTTGCAAAATTAAGTAAAGAGAAGAAATCTCATTAAACATGTAAAATTATAGGCATAATTTTCCTCACTTTACCAAATATACTTTCTAAAATGTAAAAATTCTAATTGCATAATAACTATTTCCAATTTAAATGAGGACTAAACCTTCCAAAATACACATAAAGTTTCAACAATTGGAAGAATAAAAACATTTAAAGTTGGAACAAATTAGCCCTTTTTGAATGAAAATGCAAAAATTTGAAGAACTTTTGGGCCATAGTGACATATTGGACAAGATGTTAGACAAATTTTGACGGAGTTTCCCCATATAAATGGAAGAAAACTCCCTGCCAACAAACCCAATTTCAGGCAAATTATCCACATGGCAAATAATTCAAACACAATTCCAATATTTCTAAGCATTTAAATCCACAAAATATCATCACATAGCATTAGAATGCAAGTTCACATATTTCCTCCCCCACACTTAAACTTCACATTGTCCTCAATGTGAGAAAAGGAAAATAAAGAAAGAGTAAAAGAAAATACTCCCCTTATGACTTGCGCAATCCGAATCCATGTCCAAATGATGAATTTCCAACTTTACTTGAAAGAATGGAGACTTCAATTAATGCACCTTGAAAAAAAAAAAAACAAAAATACAATTCTTAAGAATAAAAGCTTGCAACCAACAAGAAGAAAAGTGGAGTTGAAGGAGGAAAAAGAGGGAAGAATGAAGAAAAGTGGTCCGAGGCTTCGTTTGGAAAGGATCCGAGGTCGTTTTTGAAAGGATCCGAGGTCGGATCATGATAAGTGAGCTCGGATCAAGAAGCTCAAATTTTTTTTGATTGCAGAAGTGGATCCGAGGCCTCGGATCCATATGGATCCGAGCTCGGATCAAGAAGCTCGAAGTTTTTCTCTGATTGCAGAAGTGGATCCGAGGCCTTGGATCCATATGGATCCGAGGCCTTGGATCCATTGAATCTGCACTTATTGCAGAATTTTTGCAATTTTCAGTTTGACCTCAATTCTTCAAAATACACCCTAGATCATTTCTATGTCAAAATAAATCATTCATGCACATGTAAAATGATCTAAACATGCATTCTAAACCTCTTTAATGCATCAAAATTCACAATTACTGAATTTGAGGTATTGAGATCTTTGATCAAACTTCGCCTTTTTCACCTCATTTGGTCACTTTTCCAAAACCTACAAATGAAAAACAACAAAATTACTCAAACTTATACTTTAAACATAAAATCACTCCAAAGTAACATAAACTTAAACAAACATTGGGTTGCCTCCCAATAAGCGCTTCTTTAAAGTCAATAGCTTGACTATTTCACCTCATTTTTCAAGGAGGTTTAGTTAACGAATAATCCACCATTTTAGGCCTTGGTGGATCATTGTAAGGTGACTTAATAGAAAAAGCCACATGATCTAATGATGTGAGAGATGGAAGTGACTTACATATTCCAAGTGTTTCATAGATATTACCTTGAATATGCACCACTTGAGAATTTACCAAAGGAAATGTCATGAGAGTATCTTGGGCAGCAATACCCTTAGAACCTATACTTTCAATGCACTCCTCAAGAGGGGTGAAAAATGAGTCATTAAAACTCACCTCTTGAGGCTCAAAGTTAGTTTCAAAGGTATTATCATGTGAAATGGATATTTGCTCATTGAAATATAATTGAGATTCATCATTTTCATCCAAATGCAATCCATTTTCACATACAACATTTCCACGATTCATGCTAGGATCATTTTGCAAATTATTAGAAGAAATAACTTCACACAATACATTCAATTGCTCATGTATTCTATCAAAGTGAGAAGCTAATTCATCTATTCTTTCCTCAATCCTATCAAAACGGTCGGAAGTTGCATTTGCTAGCTTTTCTAAAGCTAACTCCCAAGATGGCTTAGAATCATTAGCTACTCTTTCTATTGCCAACTCCCAAGATGGTTTTGATTCATATTGGACACTTTCAGGTTGGTGATCATAAAAATATGAATTATCACTATAAGTACATTGATTATTCCAACCATAAGCAGGAGAATTGCTCCAATTAGCACTATATTGATCAAAACAAGGATTGTAATGCTCTAATTCATCATAATAATCCACATTTTGTGCTTGCATACATGTATTAATAGCATGATAACCTCCACACAAGTCACAAATCACATGATAAGAATTGAAAGCATTAACATTCCTCCCTTACTCAATTTCATGCATCATGGTGTCCATTTGAACTTGTAACTTAATTACATCAAATTTTGCCTTTAAGCACCTTAAACCATCTTCAAAAGATATACATTCAGTAAATTCTTGGTTACCTCTGTTGAAGGAGCTTTGCACTTGGTAACCATCCATTTCCAATCTTCCACTTCTCAAGCATTGTCCTCCAAATTGACCTAAGCTTCTCATCACCTAAAATTGCTTTTAAACAACTTAAGAGCAAAATTAGTGAGAAAAATAGGTGATTAAACACATACACACAAAAAATACTAAAATGACAGAAAATAACATTCACACAATAACTAATAAAATGTCTAAACTAATAAAGTTACTCTTCACACCGATATTGCCAAATCTTCCCCGGCAACGGCGCCAAAAACTTGACGTGCGCGGAGTATACATATACATTTTGCCTCATTCTAATCAAGTTTTACATTTATAAACTCCTAAACACCCCACACGCGATTTATCGCAAGTATACGAATCGTGAGCGAGTATAGGGTATTAAGGGTCGATCCCACAAGGAAGATTGCAATTACCGGTACTACTAAAGCTTCTCTATTATTTAGACTATCAATGAATTATAACAAATTTAACCTATTGAAATTATACAAAATGACAAATGAAAGCTCCTTGGGTTGTGGTATCCCTAACTACTCAAGCAAGTGCTATATTTGGATCATTAATTACTACATCTAGGCTAGTTATGGTGTAATTTCCTTATGCATTTGAATCCCACTTTCGTAGTGTATCAATTATACTCATAACTAATCCATACCTATTCTCATGGTTATGAAATTAGCTACAAGTTCATTTCTTCAATGAAATTACATGAAATGAATCACTAAAAACCACATAGATGCACCTCTACTTTCGTGAGTGTACTCCCTATGTTTAGCACTTCTTGAACTAGTGTTAAATCTCAATTTCCATTGCAGAAACAACACCTTAGATAATCACAATCAATGGTACCAGATTAATCATGATTTAAAGAGCCAAAGTGCTAAATAACTTGCTCAAATCATAGCAGTCAAATAACCAAATAATAAACACTAACAATTATAGAAAGTTCAACCAAACCCAAGGTATAAACTTTAGAAATACATATAAACACAAAATCCAGAACTTGTATATTAACTAAACTTGGAATCAAATACAAAAGATAAAGAATTTGGAAGGAATACAACCCTTGTCACATGAGCTTTCTTCCTTGCCTTCTTCATCCTCCATCTTCATCCTAATCTAGATAATAAACAAGAATGGAAAAGCTACACTACTCTATACTAAGCTAAACTAACACTAGGGAGATGAAAGAGCTACATTTCTGCAGACTCCAAGCTTCTCCCGTAGCTCACTCTCTATTTTTCTGCTATGGACTCCAATCTCTATTTTTTGCAATGCATTTGGCTATTTAATGATGAAAGGTGGTCAAGAAATGAGGATTACATCTCCCTTTTACAGCTGGGAATGTTTCTCACATGTCTAGCATCCAATGTGAGTTGGTGGAGGTGAAATTGATTTTTTACGCGTACAGAGCAGCCTTTTCTGACCAGTGATCCGAGCTGCTACAGTACCTCGGATCCACTAACCCAGAAACAACCGAGGGTTCGGATGAATAGTGGATCCGAGTGTGGATCACTTGCTCTGTTTTTGGCCCAACTTCAACCAATCTTTTCTTGATATTAGAGGCTGAACCAGCTCTTGACTAAAACATAAAACTTGTAGCCCTTTGAGTTAGCTTTCCAATGCATCAAGAATCACCTCATTTGGATCTGTGTAGGATGAGAAATGACCGAAATACCCTTACCTGCTCATTGCCCTGTTCCAGTTTCGACCAGTAGAAATTTGCTATTGTAATTCGGCATTTTGACCTGGAAAACCTTCAAACTGGATTTAGATGTCTTCACCAAAGTTGTAGATCTATCTCTTATCTTCAAATTGGTTCACGAATCATCTTAATCCGATCATTGTAGCTCAAGTTATAGCCGAAATACGAAAATGTGTCAAAACTGTCAAAATACACAAAATCCAAGTAAAAAGTGATAAAAACCTCATTTAATCACTTAAAAGCATTTTTCACCAATTATAGCCAAAATGATTCATATTCTTCCAATAATATAGCCAAAGTGACTAAAAATAATATAAAATGTCATACAATTATTACGTAAATTAGTCACTTATCAATATCTAATAACAATTGCAGGATAACCGCTCAATAAAAAAACACTATTTATAGGGCAACTCTCACTTTTATATTGTTAAATAGATATCCATATTTAATGTATATATATAATTATTATAAAATTTTTAGCATATTCATTTTTCCTAATGGCTCAAAATTGCTCTAAATTGAAAAGCAATGTTGTATGCTATTTTTTTTATTATTCTTTTAGTCAAACATGCAACATTAATTAAATTGTTTCTTACATTAAAAAAATTAAAGTACTGTAAATTTCAAAAACAATGTATAATACATGGATCTTAATGTAGATTAATGATCTAATATTAGTGAGCGGCATTTTACAAAAATATGAAAGAAAAATAATTGTTATGATTATATTGATCAAATGTTTTAATTTGTGCAAAAAAAAAAGGAAATAGGCCCATATTTATGGAACTTAGTGAGTAATAGAGATATACATAAATATAGATGGGTATCTTTATAATTACCTCACCCAGACCACATAATTTATACAAATCATACCACACAAAATGTCGACACTGCATTGTCTCAATTATAGTACTTTATTAACCATTATATTTCAAAATATCCTCCATACGTCACAAACTATTAACACGATATTCACCCAACCAATTTACCACACTATTATTTTATAATTCAAGTCAGACTTATAATAATTATATAACTCTCTGTAGTATAAGAAATATATAACGGCTAAAAATTAACCAACTTAACACGGGAAATATTAGCACTCCTGCGCAACGCGCAGGCCGTCTCACTAGTATATATAATAAAAGAGAGAGTTGGCAAATGAATAGTGCTTTTTTGGTCAAGCGGTTTGTATATCTCAGTCCATAACTTTTGATGATTACAAAACAATTGGATGTTACTAATATTCTTTGAAGAGATTGTTTCAGAAATTGGAACAAAAATAAGGTCAAAGTCTTGAAGCCAAAACAGGATCAAAGATTGACAAATTGCTGAAATAGCTGTCGGACGCACAAAAGGACCATATCGGACGGCCGACAACCATTGAGTAACTTCAGATGCATGAAGAACACACACTCGAACGTCCGAAGATAATAAGCCAAGTCTTCTATGATCACTGACCTCGATCGGACGCTGAATATGTCTCCACCGGACGTCCGATAGAAACAAGATGATTTCTCAAATCTCTTTGTTTGCTGTCGAACGCACAAAGAGCTTGCACCGGACGTCCGATAGAATTGAAGAAAATTTCTCAAACTCACTGCCTGCTATCGGAAGCAAAAAAACAGGAGTACCAGACGTCCGACACTCCCAACGGCTAGTTGACTGTTCAGCTACTTTTATCCGTTGGAAGCATTAGTGAAGCACTTTCTTAGTCTTCTATAAATAGAGCATAGTCAGATATTTCAAACAACTTTTGTACACTGAAAATACAAAAGATTCAGAGTGATTTTAGTGAGAAAATACTCTTCAAGGAAGATTTGTAGTCTTAGTGGTGTGAGGTTCATTATAAGTTTTTCATTTGTGAGTGAATCTTTCATGAGTGTAGCTCTGTGAGGGTTGTCTTGAGGGATAGTAAAACTTTCTAACTTGACCGAGTGGAGTTCGGGGTAAGGAGGAGGTGAACCTTCCTTTGTACACAAGAATGATTGTAATTCATCAACTTGAAGAAGTTTGTTTGAATTAATCTACAAGCTTAAGAGGAGTTGGGTAGTCAATTGGTTTGCAATTCTTTCCTTTTTATTTACTTATTGTTACGTTTGTGATATTTACATTGTTTATCTCTTCTATTTGGTTGTCTTTGATCCTTACAATTGGTATCAGAGCTTGGTCTCCTAGAGATTAAGCTCAATCGGCTTTGGAGTAAAAATGACAACCAATAATGTCATGTTTTTTGAAGGACATTTTGTGATTAGACCACCTATGTTTAATGGGTCAAATTATGTGAGTTGGAAAGAAAGAATGATTATATTTTTGCAATCAATTGATATTGAATTGTGGTTTATTATTAGTGAAAGTCCATACGATACCTCTCTTATAGATGAAAATACTCATAGTTCTAAACCAAAAACTAGAAATGAACTGACTGCTGTGGATAGAGCTCATCTCACCTTAAATGCAAAAGCCATGAATGTGTTATATTGTGCTTTAGACTCAAATGAATCTATTAGAGTCAAGAGTTGTAAGTCCGCTAAAGAAATTTGGGACAAACTTAGAGATATTCATAGAGGTAGTGAGAATGTTAGAGAACAAAAGAAATCCATTCTAGTTACAAAGTATGAATCCTTCAAGATGGAACCTCATGAAAACATTGACGAGATGTATTGTAGAGTCAATGACCTCATTAAGGATTTGGAGGTGCTGGAAAAGGAATACTCTCTAGGTGAGAAAAATAGAAAAATTTTGAATGCCTTATCCAAGAATTGGAAGAGTAAAGTGACTGCTATTGAGGAAGCTAAAGATCTAAATACCTTGCCCATTGAATCTCTTATTAACTCTCTAATTTCTTATGAGTTGAAACTCAAGTTCAAGGTGCAGAAGGAAGAAGATACAAAGGTGAGAAAGAGTATTGATCTAAAAGTCTCACAAGATGAAGATGATACAGTCTCCTTAGATGAAGATGACATAGAAGGTGATGACAGTGATATTGCACTCATCACAAGAAGCTTCAAACGAATACTCAACAAGAGGAGATTCAGAAGAGGTGGACCTAGCAATTCATTCCCAAATCAGTTCAACAACTCGAGAAACAAAGGGAAGCTAGAGTTCAACAAAAAGCAAACTGATAAGTGCTTTGAATGCGGCCAACCTGGACACTACGCAAGTGAGTGTCCAATGAAGAAGAGGAAAAGTGAAAGAAAACCCAGATTCAATAATTCCAGTTCACATGGAATGAATGCAACTCCGATGGTGAAATTGAAGAGGAAGAAGAATCTGCTCAATTGGCTTTCATGGCCATTGGAGATGATGAGGTAACAACTTGTAACTCTCAATTTGATAGTGATGATGAAACAGATGATGATTTTGAATCTTTCATTAAAAATTTGTATGATAGTTTGAAAGAATCTTATGTTAGAAACAAGGAATTGAAACACAAAATTAGTTTTCTTCTTCAAGACAATGCATATCTTTTTCAACAAAACAAAAAGTTGAAAGCTGAAAATGATTACTTCAAAAAGAGTGAGACTGCTTTACACTTTGAACTTGATAGAAAAGCAAAGCTTTATGAATTGTTCAAAAAGGAACAATGTGATTTGAAAAAAAGAATGGATGGTCTAAATGAGTTGCTTAAACACAAGAAACAAGTTTGTTTTCAAAAGAATATGTTGAATTCTAATTTAAACGAATTTACTGTTTATAAGAGAAAACAAGTAAGATTTATTAAATCTGTTCATGTAAATAATTCCTTGATTATGTGTAATTTCTGTTGTCAAAAAGGTCAAATGAAAAGTGATTGCTATGTGAGAAAGAATATGAAAAAAGGCATGAAATGCATGTGGATAGTTAGATATGATACTAACTCTAACAAGTAGGAGATTTTGGTAAGATTAATGAGATTTTTGTTCATAATTTTTTTGTAATTCTCTTTTGATGTTTCTGATGCTTTGAACTGAGTTTTTTTTTTTGATATTTTTAATATTACTGAATTTGTATGATATCAAAAAGGGAGAGAAAAGAACAATTCTGATCTAATGATGATTTGCTTTGCTAAACTCTCTGTGATATGTTGGTCTGTTGGTGATTGTTGAATTCTGGTATCATTTCTTTGTTTTTGTTTGGAATATTGGACTTTCTGTTATTGTTGCTAGATTACGGTATGAGATTTTTACTCTCATCTTAGGATGACAAAAAGGGGGAGAAATGGATGCTATGTGTAAGGGGGAGTTATTCTGAGATTATATGTTTGTTTCTTAATTTTTTCTGATGCAATGAGTGAGGGGGAGCTTTTGCTCATTTGCTCAATCTTTTTCTTTCCTCCATCCATTGTTTTGTCATCATCAAAAAGGGGGAGATTGTATATCTCAATCCATAACTTTTGATGATTACAAAATAATTAGATATTACTAATATTCTTTGAAGAGATTGTTTCAGAAATTGGAACAAAAACAAGGTCAAAGTCTTGAAGCCAAAACAGGATCAAAGATTGACAAATTGCTGAAATAGCTGTCGGACGCACAAAAGGACCATATCGGACGACCAACAACCATTGAGTAACTTCAGACGCATGAAGAACTCACACTCGGACGTCCGAAGATAATAAGCCAAGTCTTCTATGATCACTGACCTCGATCGGACGCTGAATATGTCTCCACCGAACGTCCGATAGAAACAAGATGATTTCTCAAATCTCTTTGTTTGCTGTCGGACGCACAAAGAACTTGCATCGGACGTCCGATAGAATTGAAGAAAATTTCTCAAACTCACTGTCTGCTGTCGGACGCAAAAAACAGGAGTACCGGACGTCCGACACTCCCAACGGCTAGTTGACTGTTCAGCTACTTTCTATCCGTTGGAAGCATTAGTGAAGCACTTTCTTGGTCTCCTATAAATAGAGCATGGTCAGATATTTCAAACAACTTTTGCACACTGAAAATACAAAAGATCCAAAGTGATTTTAGTGAGAAAATACTCTTCAAGAAAGATTTGTAATCTTAGTGGTGTGAGGTTCATTGTAAGCTTTTCATTTGTGAGTGAATCTTTCATGAGTGTAGCTCTGTGAGGGTTGTCTTGAGGGATAGTAAAACTTTCTAATTTGACCGAGTGGAGTTCGGGACAAGGAGGAGGTGAACCTTCCTTTGTACACAAGAATGATTGTAATTCATCAACTTGAAAAAGTTTGTTTGAATTAATCTACAAGCTCAAGAGGAGTTGGGTAGTTAATTGGTTTGCAATTCTTTTCTTTTTATTTACTTATTGTTACGTTTGTGATCTTTACATTGTTTATTTCTTCTATTTGGTTGTCTTCGATCCTTACACGGTTATTCTGTAATTATGGGCAACTTTGATGGCTTTTGTATTTGTTGGCTTTTTTCTTTTTTTTTTTGGCACAAATTAAAACATTTAATCAATATAATCACAACAATTATTTTTCTTTCATATTTTTGTAAAATGCCGCTCACTAATATTAGATCATTAATCTACATTAAGAGTCATGTATTATTAAATTTATTTGAAATTTACAGTACTTTAATTTTTTTTAATGTAAGAAACAATCTAAATAATGTTGAGTGTTCTGTAAAGACACAATTATTGAGAAAATAATTAATAAATTATTATTGCCTTTAGTGACTTTAAAAAATGGATTTTATTACTGCGACATGAAATAAAATTGTTTGGAAAAAAAATGAATGCATATATTGCGAAAAAATGAAATAAAATAGTGCTCTGTAAAATTATTGAATGCATTGATTGTTTAGCATGTTTAGCAGTAGCTTTTGACTGCATGATTCCCAAAAATTGAACAGCAGTAAAAAAAAAAAAAGAAAAGAAGTCCAACATTGTTATCACAATTAACCAAAATCGGTTAAGGTGTCATGGACTAAAAATGGTTTCTAATCCTACTACTTTTTAAAACATACAATTATAAAGATATATTAGTCTATATATCCATATTACTCTATATAATTATTACAAATTTTTAATGCCCTTGTTTTTATTCTTTTTTTTTGTTCTATAAAAAAGAATAATTATTATGTTATTTACTAATAATCCGGGCATCCAATAACAATTGCAGGATAACCGCTTGACAAAAAAACATTGTTCATGGGGCAACTCTCACTTTTATATTGTTAGATAAATATCCATATTTAATGTATATATATAATTATTATAAAATTTTTCCTAATGGCTCTAAATTTAATGTATATATATTCATTTTTCCTAATGGCTCTAAATTACTCTAAATTGAAAAGCAATGTTGTATGCTATTTTTTATTATTCTTTTAGTCAAACATGCAACATTAATTACATTGTTTCTTACATTAAAAAAATTAAAGTACTGTAAATTTCAAAAACAATGTAATAATACATGGCTCTTAATGTGGATTAATGATCTAATATTAGAGAGCGACATTTTACAAAAATATGAAAGAAAAATAATTCTTGTGATTATATTGATTAAATGTTTTAATTTGTGCAAAAAAAAAGGAAATAGGCTCATATTTATGGAATTTAGTGAGTAATAGAGATATACATAAATATAGATGGGTATCTTTATAATTATCTCACCCAGGCAAGATAATTTATACAAATCATACAACACAAAATGTCGACACTGCATTGTCTCAATTATAGTACTTTATTAACCATTATATTACAAAATATCCTCCATACTTCACAAACTATTAACACTATATTCACCCAACCAATTTACCGCACTATTTTTTTATAATTTAAGCCAGACTTATAATAATTATATAACTCTCTACATTATAAGAAATATATAACGGCTAAAAATTAAGCAACTTAACACGGAAAATATTAGCACTCCTGCGCAACGCGCAGGCTGTCTCACTAGTAACTATATAAAAGGGAGAGTTGTCCAATGAATAGTACATTTTTTGTCAAGCGGTTTTCCCATAATTCTTGCCAAATGGTTGGCCCTTTTTTTGTCAATTGGACTGCTTCTTTTGCTTCCAACTATTGCTACTTCTCCGTTTGCTACTTTGCCTATAACTAAATGGAAAGTGATCGTGGTTCGTACCCACCAGTAGACGCCCATCACTCTCTCCTTTTTCATGATTCATCCCTCTTGGGTTTGGGACTTCCTTTTCGAAATTTGGATTGAACGTAAAATGCTGGATTTCATTGATTTCTTATATTTCTTTAATATTACTACTTGAAAAGAAGAAAAAAAAAAACCAAAGCTATTGATTGTCAAAATTCACATGTTCTACTTTACCATCCAATCTAACATTTACCTTATATGTTGTACATCTTAAAAAGAGACAATTTATGTGATTTAATGTTATTATATACCTTTTTATTTAGGCTCTTTAAGTTGGAATGTTGAATTTAGTGATATTTTTTTACTTTTTAAACAAAATTTAAAAGTTAATCGTATTTTTAGTAGAAAGTTAATTTTGTGGTTAATTATTTGCTTTTGAAGTATTCTGTAAATGCACAATTATTGATGAAACAATTAATAAATTATTGCTGGCTTAACATGAAATAAAATTGTTAAGTGTTCTGTAAATACACAATTATTGAGAAAATAATTAATAAATAATTATTGGCATTAGCGACTTTAAAAAATGGATTTTATTACTGTGACATTAAATAAATTTGTTTGAAAAAAAATGAAATAAAATAGTGTTCTGTAAAATTGTTGAATGCAGTGGTTGTTTAGCATGTTCAGCAGTAGCTTTTGACTGCACGATTCCCAAAAATTTAACAGCAATTAAAGAGAGAGAGAGAAGTCCAATATCGTTATCACAAATAACCAAAATCGGTTAAGGTGTCAAGGGTTTGGACTAAAAATGGTTTCTAATCCTACTACTTTTTAAAGCATACAATTATAAATATATATTAGTCTATATATCCATATTTACTCTATATAATTATTACAAATTGTTAATGCCCTTTTTTTTATTCTTATTCTTTTCATTCTATAAAAAAGAATAATTAGTTTGTTATTTACTAATAGCTCAGATATCTAATAGCAATTGCAGGATAACCGCTCGACAAAAAAGCACTGTTCATAGGGCAACTCTCACTTTTATATTGTTAGATAGATATCCATATTTAATGTATATATATAATTATTATAAATTTTTAGCATATTCATTTTTCCTAATGGTTCTAAATTGCTCTAAATTGAAAAGCAATGTTGTATGCTATTTTTTATTATTCTTTTAGTCAAACATGCAACATTAATTAGATTGTTTCTTACATTAAAAAAAATTAAAGTACTTTAAATTTCAAAAACAATGTATAATACATGGATCTTAATGTGGATTAATGATCTAATATTAGTGAGCGGCATTTTACAAAAATATGAAAGAAAAATAATTGTTGTGATTATATTGATTAAATGTTTTAATTTGTGCAAAAAGAGGAAATAGGCTTATATTTATGGAACTTAGTGAGTAATAGAGATATGCATAAAAATAGATGGGTATCTTTATAATTACCTCACCCAGACCACATAATTTATACAAATCATACCACACAAAATGTCCACACTGCATTGTCTCAATTGTAGTACTTTATTTACCATTATATTACAAAATATCCTCCATTCTACACAAACAATTAACACTATAATCACTCAACCAATTTACCACACTATTATTTTATAATTCAAGCCAGACTTATAACAATTATATGACTCTCTACATTATAAGAAATATATTATGGTTAAAAATTAAGCAACTTAACACGGAAAATATTAGCTCTCCTGTGCATCGCGCAGGCCGTTTCACTAGTATAAAAGAAAATCCAGACTTCAAGAGGAAGGAATTCATTCATTTTTCACAAATTTTGGGCCTTAGTATAATTATACCAAAGTTGGGGGACCAAATTACAAATAACCAGAACCTATGCACAAACCAGCAAGCTACTACGGATTCTAAGGCATATGAGAAACCAGAAAAGCTAAAGCCAAGTAAAATGCCAAATGATTACTCAATGAAAGGAGAACAAAATTTTCTTCTTGCTAATTCAAACACAAAATCATGTAACACAAATACTAAACACAAGATTTCAGCGCCTTGATGCAAGATTCAGAGCCCAATGAAAGATTATGCTGCTCAAACTTATACAAAAAAAAAAAAAAAAAAAAAAAAACGCAGCAAAAGGAATGAAAAATCTTGGTTCAAACTTAAACACAAATGCATCAGGTAGTTCAAAAGATCATTATAAGCTTAAAAAACCAAAAAAAAAACATTGAGTGAGCATCAGCATGATACAAATGCCAATCATTGGACTTTGCCAAAGAAAACCAAAAAAAACTAAGAACTCCTCTATGATGGATTTCGATCTTCATATGAGTTGGAATCGACCAGAGAAATGAACAAGTAGGGCTTCTAATGCTTATGGGGTCTAACCAACGTGAGAAAAACTCAAGAAAAGTCTTCCCAGATGCTGAAACTATGCAAACAAACTTCCATCGTAGAATGTTCAAGTGCTGGCGAGTCAGCCACTTTGGGCCTTAATTCGAGAGGCTTGGAGGCATTTTTTCAAGAAATTTCCAAGATGAAAGTTGTTCATTGAAGATCCCAGATCGTACAGAAATGACGATCTCCTCAAAATGGCTACAACTGAAGTCACATTTTGGTGATAGACAGGCCCTGTTCACTCAATTTTGTCTGCAAAAATTTGTGCTCTTTTTCCTTCGTTTCTTTTTTTCTCCCCTCTTGTTGTTTCTGCCAACTTTTCCTAACTTTTTCTTTTCTTAAAGCTGCGTGTTTTTCTATTTAAATGGGATAGAAAACTAAACCTTAAGAGGAATAGTTGAGATTCAAAGGAAAGGGGATTGTGTGGCTATTCTTGAGTTCATTTGATCATTTTTTAATAGCTGTTCTTGATTAGAATTTGATGGTGAGGTGTCTTGTACTGATCAGACTTGGAAGGCAAGAAAATGAGGAGCCAAAACGAATTAGAATTCCTCAAAAAAAAAAAATGAAAAACCTAGCTGTTCTTGTACTGGGTTCTGGTGCTGGTTTGTGAAGAAGTGCTGTACGTATGCGTGAAGCTGAAATTTTTTTTTTTTGAAAGGAAATCGGCCGATGGGGTTGGTTTCTTTCTTTCTAGGCTTTTGGTTGGGTTTGGCCGTGCGTTCTTGGGAATTTTGACTTGGATTTTGTTTGGGTTTTAGCTTGAATTTTTTGGTGTTTTTGGCATGGGTTTTATTTGGATTTTGGTGGACTTTTGGTTGGGTTTTTGGCGGGAATTTTGATTGGATAATTTTTGGTTGGGATTTTTATTGGGTTAAAACAAAGAAAATCTCTACTTTTGCTTCAATTTGTTTGGAAATCCTATTTTCTTTTCTCCCTTTTCCTACAAAATAACACAAAAATAAAAATAAAAATGATTACTTAAACAATAAAAATACAAATAAAAATATGCATTTTTTTGGTGAAAAAAATGTGGAAAATTTTTGATGTCTACAAGAGTGCTAATCCTAGGGCAAAAAATCATGATAGTTCTCAAACTTTCTATGTGGTGCACTTTTTGTTCTCCAACTGATGAATGTACATTTAGTCCTTCAACTGATAAATATATATATTTATAGCCCTTCTATCCAATTCCACTATTAATGTGGACGGAGAACTCTGAAAATGGGGTAATTTTGTCATTGCCGTAGAAAGACAAAGAAAAAGCCCTAAAATTCTTTGAAAGTGACTTTTAATCCAAAAAATAACTTCTTGTTCTCCAAGAGGATGAAAACCCTAGAGTTAGCTCTTTTTTCTAGTCAAAATTTGTTGTGGGTCAAAATCGGGGTTGGTCGGTAGAGTTTGTGTAGAGGCACGATAGAGAAGAAATTAAGAGGAGAGACTTCTACTTCAACCCTCATTTAGTATACGCTATGTGTTCTTGAGTTTTGTTTGCAAAAAAGGTAATCGATATATGGATCGGTGTATTAAAGTAACTACTAATGATCTAACAAGGTCTAATTTGGTTGTGGGGCTGAATGTGGGGCGATTTGGTCTCAAATATGGGGAATGGTTGTCCTAGATATGGGGTTTTTGTAGTTTTCTATCTCTGCAAATAAGCATTAGTGGTCTCGAAACTTTTCTAATAATACAACTGGGCCATGTCTATATTATACCTAATCTTTGCAGTGCATATTATTATTTTGTTATTGATTAGTGTACAATATTTTAGTAGGGGAATTTGACTCGGGTCTAAGCTTAGGGTTATTATACTCCATAAATTAATTAGTTAATCACTTAATTAATTATTTAATCACTTAATGTTAATGCAGAGCCTGATTCTGAATGGTTCACTGTAAGAATACATCATGAGGGGAAAATTCGTTAGGAAAATTATACGAGTTTTGTTGGGGGTGACATAGATCATGTAGATTTATGGGACTGTGAATAGATATCAATTCATAAACTGAACGAAATGGTTGAGGAGTTGAGGCATATTGAGGCAGCCATACCATAATGCATTACTATCTTTAGCCAACCAAAGACCTAAACACTCGGTTGAGAGAATTGTGTAGAAATGCTGATGTAATCAAGTTTACTAGTTATGCTTACAAGTATAAAGTCTTGGAGTTTTACTGTAATCACTTAACAATTAAAGAAATTGATGAGGTTTTGATGGATTTTGCTATGGGTAAATCAATAGATAGGAAGAAGTCAAGTGTTTTGATTGAGGAGTTAGATGATGCAGGTAGGGTAGTTAGAAATCCTTATTTTGAAATTGTAAGTAGTGGAGCAAGACCATCCCACTCACATAGGTTTGAAGTAGACAATGGCACAACCACCTTAGCATAACTATCAAGGGTAGGTGAGGCACCAGATGAGAATTTAAGACATGAGTAGGACAACACATGATGCATTTGAAGGGATAGTGGGAGATATTGATGATGAATTGGACTCTGAATCAAAAGTTGATGTAGGCAGCTTTGTATGAGATATAGAGTTCTGGGGATATGAACATCTTCTTGGGAATCTGAATATTAACACAAATAATGTAGCTATCTCTTCACAGCAGCAACAGAGTATAGTAGGTGACCGGGAGAAAGTACATGACAGTCAATCTTCTCAGCAGGCTAGGATTGGGAATCAGTAGTCACAATAGCAGCAATGAGCTAACCGCTCTTCGTTGGGGAGTGTAGACAATACTCAGCAACCACAGCAGCCTTTATTTGAGAATAAAAGCAATACTCAACAACGACAATAGCATTTCTTTGAGCAAGGAAACAATATTAAGCAACCATAGCAACCTGTTTCAGGGAAAAATTGTCGAGAAGAACAAGAAACAAAGTAATGGATAAAGCATCAACTTCTAAAGTTCAAACGAATGCCTTGGAAGAAGATAGGGTACCTGATCATTTGAGCAGTGATTGTGGATCATCACATGAAAATGGTGACCAGGTATAAGACAGATATAGGAGATTTGTGCGGGACAAGTTCTTGAAGGATCCTAGATTTGAGTTGGGGTTGAAGTTTGAATCAAAAGAATAATTCTAGGTAGCAGTTGCTAAATATGGCATCAAATTGGGCAAGCTGGTTTGAACATGCAACTATGAGAAGAAAAGGTAAAGGCTTTATGCAAAAAACATGTATGTGGTTTGTGTTCTCATCAATTGAGAAGGCACTTAGTTCAATAGACGTGATAGTTAAGATAATGAATGATGTGCATGAGAATTGTAACAATACATGGAAAAACAAAAATATTACTTCCAAGTGGCTATCTAATAGGTATGTTGAGAGAATTAGGTCAAACACAAAGATACCTCTTAGGAAAACTAGACAAATTGTTCGTGAGGACCGTCATGTTGACATTTCTAGATGGTGGCCTGAAAAGTAAAGGCCAAGGCTGCTGATAAATGCATATTTTATGTGTTTCAAGTGTATTTTATTAGTTATTTTTGGTGTGTTTTATTCATTTTTATAGTTAGTTAATTAACTAAATTTACAGTGAAGTTATGCTTTTTATAGTTTAAGTGTCAAAAATTGCATTTCTATGAATTTAATTGGCAAAAACTTCATGTTTTTATATATTTAATGATTTGATCATCAAATGATGTGAATTGAGAACAACCACATGTTATTTTCTATTGTCATTCCTAGCAATTAAAAACTAATGTTCCAATTTGGTTTTAAAGCATTTATTTTAATATCTACGTACCTTGATAATCATTTAGTGGTTCATATAATCCATATAAAATATCAACTTCATTTTGAAATCAATTGATAACCTATTAAAATGTAAAAAAAAAAAAAAACAGATCAACTTAATTTACAAAAAGAATATATCCCTTATATCTTAAAGGCATATTTAATTAAGTTTTTTTAAAATTTTCATTTGAAATAAAAGTAATAAAACTCATGATCAATTAATTATGTACAGTAAGAAACAATTATATATATAATAAATATATGTATATATTACAAATTTTGAGACTAATTATACAAACAAAGAAACATGTGACATATTCTTAGCATGAGTAAAGGAAACAAAAATTAAAAGGAAAAAGAATTTTAATTAGAAGTATTATTACTCATTTAATTCTATTTCATTCTAATTTGTATCTCAATTCATGCTAAAACCCTTAATATCACTTTTTAAAAATTTAAAAAAATATAATAATTCAAAATCAAAGATTGGGGACAAAAAATACTAGGTCAAAGTCGTTGACTATCAACAATTTAATGTTGATCGTTATCCATTGTTCTATTTTTGTTAATTGTCCTAAATCTGTCTGAAATCACAAATTTTGAGGGCTAAATTTATTTTGATTGAAACATTAGATACCAATTTGGCACACATGCTAAACATTAAGGATCAAAAATATAATTCTCCCAGATAAGGAAAAACAAAGCTAAAAGAGAACATTACAAGTTTGCTGAGAAAGGAGAAAGAGCATGTTGCACATATTTTAGAGTATTTAGCTAAAAAAACTTAAGAAAATGGCCAATTTAGTCCCTAAACTTTTTTTTTATCGATTTAGTCCCTATTTATTATTTATAGCTAATCTGATCCCTAAACTTATATTTCGGCTCCAAACAAGGAACTTAGCGGCAGCGCCACCACATAATTTCTATCAGGCTCCTAATCGAGCAACTCAAAAAGGAGTATTTTAGGGACTTCAATGCTGGGTTGTAACAAAAATTAACCGGTAGATAGAAACACACCACACGTATGGAAAAAGTTTCCCTTTTCCCCTCAAAATCTTCTTTGTAAAACCAAGTTTCTTGTTTATTTGACCAAAACGGGTGAAAACCATTGTTGGTTTTAGAAAAGGGTCATCAAAAATGTTCATCCGATTTGCAGTTTTTCACTAAATTCCATTCCAATACTAACCGTGGAAATTAAGCATAAAGAAAAGGAAATCTTAAAGAATCTCAAGTGGGAGTTGCAACTTGCAGGTGAAGCAGCAGCTGCTAAGGAAAAGTTGAAAACCAACCAAACCCAAGATAGAAATTAAATGACGCCCAATTCAGTTGAAAAAACTCATAATTCTCAATGAACCTACCTCAATTCTTCATCTTCCTAGCTCAAGTACACGTGCAAACAAAGAATTGGAGAACAGGAAAGTCATATTTGACATAGTCCGGAACTATAAAAATACTTGATAGAGAAAGAAACTTATCAGTTGTGGTCTCCGGACAAAAAAAAAAATGGAAAAAAACTTATCAGAGGAAACAAATATTTCCATGAAAAACAAGCCATCGAAATCTCTAATATACCTTTTGTAAAACCAAGACCAATCTGTAATTGATGCTAGGACCAATCTATCCAGTCCAGACATCACGCACCCGAGTAAATAATCTCTAAAAACTGGATAGACTAGCTCACCCTTCTTCTAACGATCAGAGGATCAACTCAGTGGTCAAATTCTCTAATACATTCTGTACAAATTAAAAAAAATTTAATCTATTAGAAGGGCAAATGCAAACCAAAAAAAAGAGGAAAGAAACGAAAGGCCTCGGAAAGCAATAATATCACAAGAAAGACGTCACAAAATAAAACAACTGATAGCTGCTATGCTTATAATAGCTGCTACTCGGGTGCCTTCGGTTAATTTTTATTACAGCCCCATCATCGAAATCCCTAAAATATCCCTTTTGGGTTGCTCGATTAGGAACCTGATGGAAATTATGCGATGGCACCACCGCTGAGTTCCTTGATTGGAACCGAAATATAAGTTTTAGAGATCAGATTGGCTATAAATAATATATAGGAACTAAATCTACGAAAAAAAAAGTTTAGGAACTAAATTGGCCATTTTTCCTAAAACTTATTGTATTTGTCTGGTGAGATGAGGGCTTTCTCTGTCGCTTTTTCATGCCCCTAGTAGGATTTGAGTAATGTATAACCGTTGGGGCACTTTGCCAGGCAATGAAGTATTTGATTATCACTGTTCATCTCAATACAAAGTCGTCACTAAATACCAAATAAGGCCTTTCTCACTTTTTCAACATGGTTACATCATTTCAAGAATGTTGGTAACATTCTAGACTTCCATGTGATTTGTATCAGTACCAAGGACCATTTATTTTCATGCATCATCTTCCATTACTGGCCGTATGAATCTTGTAGAATTTTGGTAACATTCTAGACTTCCATGTGATTTGTAAACCCAGTCTGCCTAAATATGTTCCCTGTATAGAACCACTTTAATTGCCTGACAAATTAAGTAATGATTCATGCACTTTAGCTGCCACGATTAAACCAGCATATACAAAACTTTGAGGGTTGAACATCCTAAGTTGTACGTACATGAAGTGAGAATTGGTAAAATATCATAAATTGTACCTAAAGAATTACTCTTTTTTTTGGTAATTTTTTTTCGAATGGGGGATGGGTGAGATTTAAAAAGCAAAGTGGAGAAAGGAAGGTTTAAACCTAGAACCTCTAATTTTTGGGGTCACAACTTTGGCCATTAAACCAAGGCTTTATCAGCCAATCAATCTGATAGCTCCTTTTCACCTTCACTAGGCTTGATCCTGCCGTTTACTCATACTTTTTCGAGCAAATTATACTTTACCCCCTATGATATAACTAATTTTCACATAACCTTCTCTACTTTTAAAATCTATATATAGCCCCTCATAATTTAGATTAAACTGTCAAGGTGACGGAAATGATCATCTGTAACAGAATCTATGAAAACATCAAAATTACCCTTGTTTAAAAACTAATATGACTAAAGTGACCAAAATATATAAACATAATATGCATGACATTCTAACCCCGTATGGTTTTATATTTTACAATATAATCCCTTTATAGTTTAGTGCTTTACTATATAACTCTCTTATGATTTTTAATATATATACATAACCCCCTTGTGGTTAATAAATAATTTTCAAATTTACATAGGGGTATTTTTGATATTTTACTTGATTCCGCTATGGATTGTAAATTTGGTCATTTTAATACTTTAATCTAAATCATAAGGGGATTATGTACCATATGGGAGTTATGTAAAAAAAATACTAAATTACTGGGAGGTAAAGTGTAATTTACCCTACTTTTTTGATGATCCTATGAAAGACATAATAAACTTTCGATTTTTTATACTATATGAATCATACTCTAAATTTTGGAAAATTTTTAAAATTTGAGAAAGGATAATGATCGACATACCTTCAAAGTTGTATACAAAATCGTAATAGCATACATCGAAATTTCTGAAGATGTATACATAGTTCTACCCCGTATTTTTTAGTTTAATAACTTTAAAATACATTTTTACAATTCACGCATGAATTTGTATGTGTAATTTAGTCGAACTTGTACTTTTGTGCCGAACTTTTAATCATATCTTTGAAATAAATTTGTATAATAAACACGTGCATAATCTCGCATAATATATATCCATCCTGTATGTTACTATTCCATATGAGTAATGCATATATGTCTGTCCAGTCCTTCAATTCCATGAACGTGCAAAAGTGTTCAATTTATTATGGTCCTTGCAATGTAAGTCGGAATGAGTTGATCTTCTAGGGAGATAGGTTTCCGGATTATTTTGGAAATAATCATTGTAAATTGGTTCGAAAAATATGAGGACATATATGAGTATTCCTTGAAATTTAGTTTGGTATTATCCACTGTAGCATTTTTTTAATTTTTTTTAATGTAATGCATGTGAGATAAATATATTGATGGAAAGATATAAAATAATTCAAAAATATGTGTATGATATGAAAAAAGAATTTCAAAAAATAATTTATCCAAAGAGAGCCAATCATTTTGTATGCATTATTTGCTCTTAAGTGGCCTTTTATATTTGATTCTTGTGCCATAAAAATTTCTTTTATACTTTTTTTATAAAAAATATTTTTATGGCACAAGAATCAAAAATAAAAAGGGACAAAGGGAAAGATTTTCCAATTAAAACAAACTGAGAGAATAAATCAATTTTAGGGATAAACTGTTTTGTTATTTTGAAAAAATTACACTTAACCAACGATGGTGGGATCAATATCGACAGATTACAACTCAATAACGGGAGAGTATCTAACACGTGGTTAGATTATATAACTCACATTTTAGTGAAACTTCACTTTAGGATTTTTAATTTATGAAGCTTCAACCTTCATTTAGGTTATAACTCGGGATGTTTGCAGAAGCCGAGTGGTTCAATCGATTGCTCTTTGTATTTTATGGTTACGAAATAAATTAGAGGTGGCGCCCCTCCCCAAGTTTGGGACCTTTTACCAAAAAAAAAAAAAAAAAAATGCCTTGACTACTTTACCATTAAACCAAAGTCTCGTTGGCATTAACAAGATTTCGTATACAAGTCTTTTAGCAACGTAATAAATGTTTATAACCTAATCTACATGATTAACTGTTGCATGGACTCTCTCATGTCACACCTTAAGCATTCAGTAATTTAAACCGCAAACCAATCTTTATACCTCCCCGGCCTGAGGTTTTCTATTACATATTACGCAACTGCTCAAAATGATAAGTATCACACAAATAGAGATGTTTTAAAAGTTAGATTTTTATCCATTATTGCTGTCCCAATTTTTTTTTCTCTATCCTCTCCTTCTCCTTTATACAAAAAAAAAAAAAAAAACTGTCAAGTGCCCTGACTATTAAAGCATCTCTCCTTCTTTATGTGCTGGGTTTCTTAACAAATTGTTAAGTCAAAAAAGTGCTTGTTTTGACTGGTTTAAACTTAAAACGACCTGCGAAGATTATTAGGGTGATAGACATAGGTGTTGAATATATATATTTATACTATATATAAAAGAAGAGGGGAGGGGTTGGTGTAGACTTTTTGTGTCATTTTTTATAGTTCCTATTCTGTCCTCTAAATAAGGACAAAATGGTGCTGTCATCTCTCTAAAATAAACACTTACAAACACAGACACACACCCCTATCTTGCAACAATTTCTTCTCCAAAAAAAGGAAAAACGCAATTCTTCCGCCCACAATTCTAAAAAAAAAAAAAAAAAAAGCTTGCAACAAATACTAAAAAATTTAATTATTTTTAAAATATTTTTTCTTTTAGATTTTCACACATATAGGGTGTACCATTCCCACTAGTTACAATATTACAAGTATTTTATGTCTAGCCATGAACAGGGTGCCATATCAAAATTACAAGTTAGCTCTAGTAGTTTTAGTTCAACTTGTGGTTGATGCAGTACAAGGTACCTTTTATCACGGACAATTGGACTCTTGATATGGAATTAGGCACAAATCCTGGACTCTTTGCGACTATTGGTTGAGGAATTCTCTGTTTTCTTTCAATCTTGTTACATAGTTCTGCATTTCCGTTGGCTTCAGTTTCTTCAATTTTGTTTTGGAGTGTGTAGCTAGTGTGGCTGATGTAAGATTTCCCTCTTCCTATATAACTGCATGCTCATTAACGAAAAGCTAATACATTTGTTCCAAAAAAACAAAAAAAGTGAGAGAGATAATAGCAACACTTAAGTCTATGAATTAGAATAAGGAAGGCATATATTGAGTAATAATCAAAATATGCATTAACATTTTTTTAACACCCCACCACGCCTCTCATATCCTTTCCGCCCCTAACTAGTATAATTCAAACCCTAAACCTAACGGTGGAGAGAATTCTAAAAACCTTCCCTAAATAACATATTAAATAAGTATAACTAAATTTTCTATTTTTCCATTCACACTATTCTAAGGGAAACAAAATACAGGGCATAACTTGACTATTTTCTAACATGAAACTTTAGAGAGAAATCACATTCCAAAGTGTAGATCAAAAGTTAAAAAACCAAAAAAAAAAGCTAATTAGCTGTAAATGTTGATTTTGCATGTTTAAAACAAAATTTTCGAATACACAATGTTACTCCTATTAGTTTTCCAGTTTTACATATGAAACATCACATATACGTGGAACCAGTACTTAAATTTGAAATTTGGCAAAATAATAATGAATATTCAATAAAATAATTAATCGAAACCCATGAAGACGTTAGTTATTTAGAGATTTTTCATAACACAGTGAGTAAAACTTTTTGTGATAGTAAGGTAGTTAGATGTGAGCAAGTGAGTAACTAACTCAATTGCAAGGTGAAGCGTATTTAATAAGGAGTAAAAGTTCAAAATTTTTGTAAGGCAAAAGCGACAAATGGACTTTTGTCAGAACTTTAGCAGGGGCAAAAAAGAATTCAATGTAAATTTTTAAATTCTCTAAGGGCTAAAAGGAATTCTGAAAGATCATAGCTAAAAGATCTAAGGGCTAAAAGATCATAGCTAAAATTTTAGCCAATAGGATTAAAAGTGTCTTGCATTGTTGCATTTGCAAAAATCAATCTGCTTTCATTCCTGGTAGACAAATTCTTGACAACGTTATGGTTTCTCATGAATATTTGCATTATCTAAAAAACATGCGACATGGCAAGGAGGGGTTTATGGCAGTTAAGCTTGACATGTCTAAAGCCTACGACCGTGTGGAGTGGAGCTTTTTGGAAGCAATGATGCACAAGATGGGATTTCACAGTACATGAATAAATTGGATAATGCAGTGCCTAAGTTCTATTTCCTTCTCTTTTAATATTAATGGGGAGGTTAAAGGGTATGTCATCCCCAAGAGAGGAATTCGACAAGGGGACCCTCTATCCCCTTATCTATTTCTAATTTGTTTAGAGGGCTTATCCAACCTGCTTAGGAAGGCTACGGCTAATAGGATGTTGTCAGGGATGAATATAAGCAGAAGGGGACCTAGTATAACTCACCTTTTCTTCGCGGATGATTCCTTAATTTTTTGCAAAGCAAATCAGGATCAAGCAAAGGAGTTAATGAGAGTGCTGTATGTCTATGGCTTGGCGTCTGGTCAAGTGATTAACCTGGAAAAGTCCTCCATTCTATTCAGCAAGAACGTGCAGCCAGGTTTGATGCTTCAGATTTGCCGAACCATGGGGAATATGCAAAGAGTCTGTCAAGGCCAGTACCTCGGATTACCAATGGTAGTTTCGAGAACAAAACAACAGCTTTTTGGTTTTGTTAAGTCGAACATACAACAGAGAGTGCTCCAGTGGAAGAACAGGTTTCTAAGTACGGCAGGCAAGGAAATATTACTTAAATCAGTGGCTCAAGCTATGCCTACTTATACTATGTCATGCTTCAAGGTGCCATCCAGATTGTGCAAGGAAATCAGTTCACTCATGTCAAACTTTTGGTGGGGAGACATTAATGGAAAAAATAAAATTCATTGGTGTTCCTGGAGAAAGATCACTCAGGAGAAGGACAAGGGGGGTTTAGGATTCAAGGATTTGGAGGCCTTTAACACTGCACTACTTGGTAAACAGGTTTGGCGTTTGATTACTCAACCCAACCTGTTAGTTAGCCAAGTAATGCGGTCTAAGTACTACTCCAGAACTTCAATATTCAGGTGTAAAGTCCCCAATAATGCCTCATGGTTATGGAGATGTCTGATGAGCGCGAGACACGTGGTGGAACAAGGCACTAGAAGACGGATTGGTAATGGAAAGAATACACATATCTGGGAAGATAGCTAGCTTCCGGACACAATAAATGGGAGAGTAACTACTTGCAGAGCTACGGATGGTGGACTGCAAAAAGTAGCAGATTTGATTTGCCAAAGAAGATGGAACCGCAATTTGGTTTTCCAAACTTTTAACACCAAAGATGCGGACAGAATTTTGAGTATCCCAATCAGTCTAGCTGGCAGGGAAGATTCTCATTTTTGGTTACATGGTGTGGATGTGAATTACTCCGTCAATTCAGGGTATAAGGTGCTGATGGCTAGCAAAGAAACCAAGCAGAAAACAAATCAGAATGACAGCACTACTAGTTGGGAGCATCAGTCTAAGAAGATTTGGAAGCAATTGTGGAGCTTAAAGATTAAGCATAAACAGAAAATATTTCTCTGGAAATGTCTAAACAATGCTCTTCCGGTCAGAGATATCATCTATGGTAGAATCAAAGCTGGAGACCCTATTTGCATGCGATGTGGAGAGGAAAGGGAGACGATTGAACATACATTTCTGAATTGTGAGGATGCAAAAATGACATGGAAGTTAGCCCAATCCAATGGGAAGGCATATTGGAACAACATGGCTGTTTTAGAAGATGGTGGACATCTATCACTGAAGCTAGACATAGACCACAAGGTTGGCAACATATTGCTCTATCGGTCCATATACTCTGGCAAATATGGAAAGGGAGGAATGGGGCAGAATTCAATGGCAAGAAATACAGGCCATGGACGGCTATTCAGAAGGCATTAAAGGAATGGTCAGAATTGGGAGAAGTAGATAGACTGGAAACTAGGATGAGTACAACCGAAACAGAAGCTCTACATCTGCAACATCCACAGCTTTGTTCACAACATGGTGTCCTGCAATTCAGCATTGGGATTACAAGGGACAAGCACGAACCATGGGTAGGCATTGGAATCTGTCTAATAGGAGGAGCTCAGGGAACACACACAGGCTGGGCAATGCGTGAAACTAGTTCAGGATCTTTCTTGCTGGATGAAGCATTAGCTCTAAAATTGGCAATGTGTAAAGTTGCTGAAATGCAACACAGAGTGGTCCAATTCCAAGTGCAGAATCAGCAGCTCCTCAACCTTATTCAATCCAAACAAGCGCGGGATATCAGATTAGCAACTGTGGTGGAGGATATTATTCAACTTAGACTTTTGTTTCATATGTGTTCCTTTTGTCTAGTTCAAAATGATAACTATCATCTAAGCTCCAAACTTAGTACTTATGCTTTAGGCATTACTTTTGATGAGGAACTTTTGTTTCCTTAGTGGTTAAATGACCGCTTGTATAGTTTCATCGAGCCTTTGCTCGTACTTGTACATCTTTTGAAAAGGAATACAATCATATATCGTTTTGAAGGAAAAAAAAAAAAAAAAGAATTCTGAAAACTTAGGCAAGGCAGCTGCCCCTGGGCCCACTTTAGAGAGTTCTATGGTGACTTTTAGATACTATACTAATGAAATTAAATTCACTGTTTAATATGGAATAAGACTTATTATCCCGTAGATTATTTCAAAAGTTTAAATTAAAATGATGTGGTAACATGTAAGTGGATTAGAATTATGAGTATAGTACCCAAAAGGACCGTACCATTTTTCGAAATGTCAGCCAGTTTCAGTTGATTTTTAGTCTTTTGTTTTCATTTTATTTTTTTGTTGCCAATTTGTTCTGAACTTGGACCACTCCTGAAACGAAAGGATTCTAAAAGAATCCACCCTATCAAAATTGGATAATATGGTGTCCTTATTTCTGTTAACAGCAATAATCAAAACAAAAGGTTTGTAAGTCTACAAAAGGTTCGTAAATATAATATTGCCCTTTACTCATAACTCGTAATGTGTAAACTTCAACGAGGTTTCGATGAAATTTTGGAGTATTAAAAAATGTTCTACACTACTCCTTTTGATGTTCCTTATGCACTAAGGAATGCCCAAATCCGGAAACTAAAATGGAATTCATGAACGCTGTCTCTCATATGTAGATCCAAATATTTATTCTCTAAAAAAAATAAATGAAAAATTGATCGATGTGAGGCATTTAATTGTAGTTCCGATTATACTTTTTCGTTTTTGAAAAGTTGATTTTATCTTGAGTTCAAAAGAAAATAAAGCAAAACATCTTTTGCGAGAGGAGGAAGAATTTCTTGGTAAAGCTTCTAGATTTATGAAATTCGTGCATGTATATGCCTAATTGGGAATAATCTTGAAGATAAAATCACAAATCTTTGCATCCCTCAATAACCTAATTTTCTTCAGATATTTTATACATTCACCTTACTGAAATTCTGTCTCATGCTTGGTAATGATCCAATGGCATGTCAAAGATGTTGCTTCATTTTAACCGTGCAATTTCTAAGATGATTCCTAAGCTGGTTACTTATCGAGTGTTTGGACGGAAGATTATTTGAAATATTATTTAGAATAATTATTGTAACACTTTTTACAAAATGATATATGTGAGATAGAAAGATAATTGAAAATATAAAAAGTTATATTGAAAATTGTATTTGTAATACAAACAAATAGTGTGCAGCCCAATAATGGCTATCCAAACATAAGTTGGAAGCAAAGCTTAGCTCTGTACAGATGGACTAAACAGAACATATAATTGATTATGTCATTAATTGTTTTCTACAGAAGCTTTTATTGATAGAGGAAATGTGAATTGAAAGGTCTAAGCCAGCTCTAAGCTTATTGCAGTTTACTTCTTGCTGATTCTTTCTTATTTAAATGAATTTATGCAAAAAACAAAACCATTTCCATTTTTCCTAAAGCATCTAATTTGCTCAGTAGTACCAATCTAGCAGGGCGCCGGGTACCCACAGCTCAAAGGATTTGGTTGGCGTGGGCTTCGTTGGGCTAATCGAGTAAGTGCGGATGTACTAAATACAACTATGTAAAATGGTTTTTAAATGTTTTAATATATATTTACAATATCTTGTTATGCACATGAATTTTGAACTTTTTTGGTTCGATTTTGCTTGCGTACATGAAATGCTATAAAAAGTACACTAGTTTGTATAAGTGTGTATCAAAAACTATAAAAACGTAAAATAACAAGACGTAATTACACCAGGCCTTGATCATACATGTTCCGTGTCTTGGTCGGGAGAACCGTACCTCATCTCAATCACCTTCTACCTTTTTTTTTTGTTTTTTTTCATCGACATGATAGTTTCTAATGTATATCTATTCCTATTCTATATTTACTCTTACACAATAATTTCTAATTTATACCTACTCTTACTCTATATTAGGAGGGGAGGAGTGGGCTCAAATGGACCAATAAAAAATTTGGACGAGACTAAACAATCAACAAATCAAATAGGTGTATTTGAACCTGTTGATGAAACTTTCAGAAATCTCTTAGACCTACATCCAAGAAACCACTTACTCTAAAAGGTAGTCCAATCAACTTGTGCTTGGTTAATCGGTACTGAAATTGGTCGTTTACAAGATTTTAGTTAGCATTTTGTCTCTGAATGCCTTGTCATGTATAGTGGAGTTCTCTCGCACTTGAGTGTACTTTGTTGATTAATTATGCTTGGAAAAAGAACATATTAGCCCAGGATTACTTGGCTTGTGAATATGAATTCATTAATTCCACTAAGAAGTTAAGAACTCCTTATCCAATTGCTATCTACACCCACCAGCTAACACTTTCATGGAAGGACGACGTACTATTTATTTGTCCGTGAACTGTGTATATGCTAAGAGGCATTTTATCGCTTCTTTAAAATTGAATCATTTTGAAGGATATTTAATTTTGGTCAAGCAAAATAAACACTAGATAATCATATACAAAAGTTTTAAGAATCATGGCAGTCTAACACGTAACTCCTCAAATTAATGTTTCCTAGATAATCTGTGTAGTTATCTTTTGCTTTAGGAAATTTTGAAATTTCTTATATTTTTCAAATATGTTTACAATTTTTTAGATGTATTGTACTTGTTAAATTGCAGATCTATTATTTCTAATGCATGAATAGTGATGTAAATCAAATTGTACTAGATAATTACCAATAGTCCTCCAATAAAATTTGCTATTTGTAAAAAAAAAAAAAAAAAAAATTTGCATACTTGTTCTCGTCCTTTTTACACATATAACATACATATATGCCAACAGAGATATAACTTTTATTCTATCAGTATCAATAAAAATTAATCCAAATTCTTATGCCAAAACTTGTTGATTCTCCATAAGTCAATCCATGAACCAAGCAAGACCTTAAGTTGTTATGGCTGTGATAGTTTCTAGCCAAAAACAATTGTTTATCATCACATAAGACCAAAGCTTGTTTTTCCAATTGGCACAGAAGTCATGTTACTAGTGATCTTTGTGATTGCTACGGTACAAAGCAGAAGAATACAGAAAACAATCGGATATAAGATCATTAATTTCTATCACTAGATATCAGCAACGTATGAAGATTTCGTATTCGACGAAATGATTAAGGAATCAAGTGGCTAGCGCAAAGAAAATTTGTCCAATACGACGGAAAAAAGAAGGTTTCAAGACACAAAATATCTTAGCATCAACTAAGCAATGAAAAGGTCTTGCTAAGAATATTAAGTTAATTAAGTATCTTCTAGTTGTCAAATATACACAATTTGTTAGTCAATTGTTATAGTAACATGACAATCAGAAAAAGAAGCGATAAAAAGTTTGCTAGGTTGTTTGGGAAATCGTGGAAAATTAATATGACAAAATGTTATGGTCCGTTGGGGTAAATAGATAAAGAAGAGTAAGAAAAGACTTGCTGGTCAGTTGGCCCTTCTTCCTGCTCCCCACCTTTGGAGCAAAAATCCGTAAAATAATCTGATATGGAGCTTCGACCACGTACTAAAATAGCCAAACTATCAATTAATAGTAAAAGCTAAAAGCTATAGTTGGATACACTTTCCTTCACACAAAAAACAAGATACAAACTTCAATAGCAATTGGTACAATTGGGTATACATCTATACCCCCGATTTTATTAAGCAATTGGGACGGGATGAATTTTAGCAAGTTCATTAATAAAATAATCTTTATCTTATTAAAAAGAAAAAGATATAAACATCTATAGCGATATTATTCTTTGGTTTTGCCTATAGGCACTGGCTTATGTCCAAATTTGGAAGTTATCAATCTGTTACTGCTTGCTGTAAAGTTGAAGGATAGTTAACAGCAAAAATACTACTCTTTTTCTTTTTAAATTTTATTTTAGTAGAGAAGAAGTGAGATTTGAGAAATGGAGAGGAAGGGGAGGAAGGGGAGAGGGGATTAGAACCTAGAATCTCTAATTTAAGATATCTCAATTTTAACCACTAGATCAAAGTCTACTCGACTACAAAGATACCACTCAGAAGTAAGCAAAGCCAGCAATACTTGAGAGATGATACTTGTACATATGGGGATCCATTTCTATATACCTGTTCTTATATTCAGAGGAAAAATATCTAAAGATGGATAGAAACATACCTTAAAACACAAATTCAATTTCATTTACGAAAAGTATAGCCAGTTTAAAGCTTGAGGTCGGATGCAATCTTCCAACTTCATTGGATTGATCTTAAAAGGAAAGAGATAGCTTTCTTCTACTTTAATCTAATTGAAAAATATGGATTTCATAATAAAGAACATAAACTTGCTAAGGGCTTTAAGACAGTGATAGTGAATTTAATAGGTGTTTTATTTATGAAAATACTTTCATAATTTTGGCAAATTATTATGCTGATTTTTCTTATAATTTGTCTTTGGTGCTGAATTCAGGGGTTCGTGATTAAAAGAAGGTTAAAAGAGAAAATTTCAGAAGATTTGTTAAGAATGGATATGGGCGCGTCGGTGAAGTCAGGAAATTTCAGGTGCTAACGATTGTTTTATCTCAATGATTGCCATAAGGTGATCAGATCCGTTGATGTGGACGGTGACGGCTGCGTTAACTTTGACGAGTTTAAGAAGATGATGGGAGGGAGTACTTGATTAACTAATAGCGTCTTCATGATTAACTGCAGATTTAGGATCTTAAATCACTTCGCCCTAATCATTTTTATCCTTTGATCTTCTCTCCCGTAGATTCTCCTTCAATATTGCTTTCGTTTTCTTCTTTTTTTTTTTTTGTTGTCGTTGTTTTGGGAGAGAAAATTGAGAAATCCAGTGCTGTTGATTGCTGTTTAACCACTGAAGCAATATAGGTAGAGTGATGGTTTTTAGTTAGTATTTGAACGTGGAAGCAGGAATAATGGCGGTGGAATTATTATCATCTTTGACAATTACTGCAAATATTTGGTTGGCTTGCGATAAGTTGCGCTGTTGTTGATTTAATTATTGTGTGTGCCCGTGGAGGCCAAAAGTGTAGAGCACAAGAAAACTATTTATGTGTGTGGTTCACTTCGCCCACACGGAAACGGAGGAGGAGGTTTGTGTTGTACGCGAGTGGATTAATCCATACACGCGTTTTTCTTCCTTTTCGCTTGCAGCTTTCAACTTCAACATCGATAAACCTTCAACTAGTAATCTTGAAAAACATCTGTTATAGGATAGAAAAATATGTTGAAATTGAAAATTCAACATGTGAATTACTCCAATACTAGTTTTGGATTTCAAGCTACGTGTACCTGTTGCTCTCGCAAAAAATAAATCCTGCCTGCAGTAATAAATAAAATATTAGTACTTATAATTTTGTTAAGCTGCTAATTGTGCTTCGTTTATGATCGTAATGGATTTTTAGTTGCATTTAGAATTATTCGACATTAGGTTAAGAGAGCAATTTTTAATTCAAACTCGCCTGTAATTAGATTTTTTCACAGTGCGGAAGGATCAAAGTCCTTCGACATTTCGTTACAAAGCCCTACAAAGTCCTCATGATTGCAATTTGCAGCCGGTTACATAACAAAATTACAAACAAATGAACAGCAGAAGGAGAGTATCTGTGAAGTAAAATAAAATATAGATAGGAGAGAGTGAAGAGCGAGAACAGATTCATATCTGCCCTTTGCAACCAGAATTATATTGAAATGCATATTGTGCTATTTGCAACTAAGGAGTGCTGGATCAATTGAAAAGTTTTCTGGGCAATTCATCTTCCCATCAACATGATGATGTTGCCTTCTTTTAAGTTAATCACGCTTGAACCTGATATTGCGTTACGTGGTGAGGAATGCTCTTAGCTAGCCTTCCTTTATACTAAATGAGAATCTGCATGTTGTTCCTTCAGTGAAGGGTTCTCCATGTTCTCCATGTGTTTATATGTTGCGTGAGAATTGGATATTGACTAATATGCTCCAGGTGGGTAAACAAGATGGCGATGTATATCGCGTGTAGCATTAAATTTCTGCTACCAGTAAAACAAAAGCCCCTACATTTTTTTTTCAAATATTATTTTTTAATCACCAACGCATTTTTCAATCATGATTTTTGACCTTTTTAACTATTTTTTTTTGCCAAGAATTATTTCAAATGATATTATTATATGCCCTATCTATATCATATAATTGTACCCAAGATTATCATGTCAGTGTTGAGTATCATAACTATTATAACATATAATCAAATTTACCAACACTCTTTTTTTTTTTTCTTTTGGAAAAAGAGTGACAATGCTCTTAAATTCAAGTACATGCTAATCATTGCTGTTTTTGTGGTTATGAGATATTGATAAAATAAAGATTAATTTCCCCATCTAGAATTTTCAAACTTGAACTATGACGACAAAGTAAGATTGAAAGATTCCAAATTCCAATACCGTGACCAAATAATTCCGAGACAGCCTTCCACTTCTTGCGGCAGTATTCCGATCCCTTTTGGTCATCGCTTAGATTAATTAGCCTTCAAGAAATCTGAATGGTAATCGCTTAGATTAGACACAGTCTCTTTAGACTTCCCTCCCTCTAAATTAGGATAAATTAGGTTATAAAAATATCGTTGCCCTAAAAAATATATATATATTTATATATATATATATATATATATATATATATATATATATATGAATGATAATCGTGCCATTTCTCGATCTTGGAATAGGATTTTCGCGAGCCTGTGGCTGTGGTCATCCTTCAGGAGGGCGGAGTCCAAGCCTTCTAGAATAATAAACCCACGAGAAGCAGTAAAGAAAAAGAAAATATGCCCTGCCGGAAACGTTACTTAATGCACATCTAAGCTCAAAGAGAGTGCAAACGAAGTCGCGTGAATAGTTTTTCGTTCGCAACTTTATGGTGCAAACCTCATCATGCGGCAACGCACGCACAACCTAAATGGAAATCCATTATCAACCAAATTTTACCAAACCATTTCAGTTTGGTGGAACTAGGATTAGACAAATGAAAAGTTTGCAAAAGTTATCCGCATGCTAACAAGTAACAAATCAATAATCGAGTGAGTGAACCTGAGCTTTCTGAAAAAACTGCTAATATCAAGTGTTTGCGCTGTAAAAATCTGTGAATGGTTGAGGAGGTGTGTTTCTCCACACTTGTACAGCAACGCAAGAGGAGACTGATATACACAAAAGAAGGCCGAGGGACTGATGACCCCGCTCCTCATAGTCAATAGCTGAACTGTGTTAACCAATAGAAATATGCAGGAATCTCGGTTGGCTGATTCAATTGCGCTCTCGAGTCTCGTCCTCACATCACTCTTACCAAGTGGCCTGGACTATTTCTTCCCGGTCAAAAGTGCCAAGTTGTTGTCTTTCATTTCTTAGCAAAAGCACTACTAGTTGACACCTTCCTCCTCTTAGTTCTGCGATCCGCTTTTGGTTTTGAGCTCTAGCGGCTCCATTCAAGTCCAACCAAATTTAACCATCTCCGCTCCACTGTTGGCATCCACCATTTGCAGGCCTCGTAAAACCTTCAGGGTCCTGCTGTCCTGCATTCTAATGTTTCTCATTACCCACTTCCCAATGTAGCTTACTCTGACCGACAGAAGTTTGATGTGGACTGACTACTGGAGACGTTTGATGGAACTCTCTGGTTCACTGGATACTTGCCACTTGGTAGTGTTCGTTCAATTCATGTTTGCTTCCTAGAGTACATCTGCTAAATCTAGAAAGCAGAAATTAGACAATATGCCTGTAAAGCATAGCCTGGTTAAACTCGAAACACTGTACAATTCACAAATAAATATATATACACATCTCATTAACCTGCTAAACAGCTCATGGAAAACACAGTATCAACTCGGGCAATCTCTAAGCCTGAAGCCTGAATGAGCGTCAAGCAACAAGCTATAGAGCAGATATATCAAAACAAGGGATATGCAGATCATATAATAAGATCCATCCTCCAGAGGAACAAGATTTTTGCCTATGACTATATGTAACTATTCTTCACAATGACCTGCTGAATCTCATACTACAACCCATAAACGCTAAAGAATGGAGAAAAACATTTTTAAAAAAAAACCTAAATTGTCAGAAGAGTAGCCTAATCCTTCAATGGATTGCCGGGCAATCTCGTTGCAGATGTGAGGCAACTCCAGGTGCTTGGGAGTCATAGATACATTCTTTTTGGTCTATGTTGTACTTATCCACTTCCACCTGCAAGCCAGCTGCTTCGGAAACACATGCCGTCACACTTTCAAACCTCACCCCTGACAGGGACACTTCAGAAAGAAGTTTCCATGCATAGTCCTCTAAGGCATCATCGTAATCTTTTCTCCTCTTGAGTACCATATGTCCACTTATCTCCCAAACAGCAGGATTGACTTGAGTTTCCAGGACCTCGAGGCTTACTTCTCCAAGTGTTTGTTTCTCCGCATAACACTGTACATATTCTTCCAGGGAAAAGACAAAGCTCAAGTTAGGCTCCAAGCAGAGACTAGTATTTCAAACAATACTAACAACTCTAGGCAAAGAACTTATTGAAGATTCACCTCCTGCAGAACTCCCATGTATTTACTACTCAAATTAGAACAGAGACTAGCTGCAATCACTATTTTGTGTCACAATATCCAAGAACTATTCATAAGTGCAGAGAAGATTCTTCCAAAATGAGTTTTTAACAAAATTTCAAACCCATCAACTAACCAGAGTCAATTATTACCTAAGACTGTTCCAAGAGGGGTCTCTTTCTAGGCATAGAGACTTTTCATTTGAGCTAAAATTGGGAAGGTAACAAATTTTGGTTGTGCCTAAAGTTCTTTCAAAACAAATGTACACATGTATTACTACGTAAAGTACCAAATCAATTAACATACCCAAAGTTAATGTTTAAGTAAAGCTTTACATTGGTCTAAGTGCAATGGACAGGCATACTACTTTTTTCACTTACTCAGTCTGCATTTATTAAAAGACACCCTTGTACTATGATATAGACAGAATATAAATCATAAAAACAAAATCCATGACAACTGCGAAATACATTAAGCCAATTTATGTAAAATTGCCAACCGAATCATTAGAGAGCAGACAAATTTACCTGAGGGAGCAAAAAGATTTTCCTCCCACAATCAGCAATTAGAACATTAAAAGGAATGTTATTCTATTGGAGGTAAATGCATGAACTTGCAACAGCATCAGATGAGCCACGCAGTACACTTCCACCTTCAAATACAAGACCTCGAACAGGATAATCCAATAGCTCAGAGACCACCAAATCAGCACCCTGCAATCCTTTCCTGGTCATTATTCTGCGAGTTGGTGCTTTCTCAAATGGGAAAGTCACGAACAGATAATATGCCTGTTAAAGATTAGGAATTATTCAGCCAAAAAACCTCCTTGGAGCTATCTACAGCATCACCATCATTGAAAATGGTTTCAACCATTTACCTGGAAGTGAAGATGATTAATGGTGGCAAAGGCACCCAAACTGTTATAACCAACTCTTAAGAAAGGATCTGCAGCTTCTTTAGCAAAATAAAGAGCAAGCAAGAAGCTCTCATGGTCAATCCTCTGAGGCAAGCAATCAAGCACCTGATGAGAAGTACATTCCCATATTCAATTGGACTCACCTGAAAGAAAAATGTGTATAATGTCAATGATATACATCTCATTATATTTCAGCAAACCATATGCAAGAAGCCAAGTGCTTACATTAATAGCAACTACACGAGGTGAAATCGGACAAATATCAACTGCATAGCTGGGAAAGAAACGGGACTTATCATCATCATTTGATTCAAATCTGAATAGTACTTCTTCCTGGCCCACCTTGGTAAAGTTAAATTTGTTCTCATCAAAAGGCTGAAGAACCTGGTCAATACGAAATTCTGTTGGCCGTTTCTTCAGGTGGCGCCCCTCATTCAGCTGGGCTATAAAACCATATCTTCCAGGAATAACCTTTGTCTCACATAAGGTCACATCATACTGAAATAACCCTCTCCTCAGTCGGTCTTCCCATTGGCCCAGCAACAAGTTGTTCAAGAACGAGATTGGTGATATACCATCATCAGAAGGAAAGAAAGCATTGTTCTTTGAAGTATAGTCATAATTCTTGAATGCATACAAAGGTAACTTGGAAACTGAAAAACAAAGAAAACCGATGTATGATATCATCAAATAGAGCTTTTAGCCAAAAATTCACTTATTTTCCTTAATCCCAAAGGTAAAGTGTTGCTAAATTGTTGCCTAAGCCACAACAAGCTAGAACCCCATGTCAAAGTTAGCTTGA